>NW_017728931.1:70042080-70058576 GCF_001723895.1 Crocodylus porosus | reverse complement strand
GCCCATGTTCATCTTGGAGTCAATAATGACTCCAAGATCCCTTTCTGCCTCCGTGCTCTCAAGAAGGCAGTTTCCCTTCCTATAAGTGTGCTGCTAGTTTCTACTGCCTAAGTGCAGCACCCTGCACTCGTCAGTATTGAAACGCATCTTGTTTATGTCAGCCCACTCCTGTAACCTGTCCAGGTCTTGTTGCAGTCTTTCCCTTCCTACTAGCATACTCATCTCATGCCAAATTTTGGTATCATCAGCGAATTTAAACAGGTTGCATTTCACCCCGTTGTCCAAATCGCTGATGAAGAAATTGAACAGTGCAGGTCCCAGGACTGAGCCCTGGGGGACTCTGCTGCCCACTTCCCCCAGGTCGAATATTACCCATCCACCACCACCCTCTGAATACGACCCTTGAGCCAATCTGCAATCCATCTGACTGTGTAGGCATCAATGCCAGTCGCCTAGTTTTTTAATGAGGATGGGGTGGGAGATGGTGTCAAAGGCCTTGCTGAAGTCTAGAAAGACTATGTCCATGGCAACACCTGCATCCATTGCCTTTGTGACCTGATCATAAAAGGCAATCAGGCTGGTCTGACAAGACCTTCCCCTAATGAAACTGTACTGGTTGCCCTTGATCATCTTCCCTGAAGCCGGCCCATCACAGATGTGCTCCTTGAGGATCTTCTCAAAGAGTTTCCCAAGGATAGAGGTAAGACTGACGGACCTATAGTTGCCCAGGTCCTCTTTCCTTTTTTGAAGATGGGGATCACATTAGCTATCTTCCAGTCATCTGGCACCTGGCCTGAGCACCACAAGCACTTGTAGAGCAATGCCAAGGGCCCTGCAATAACCCCTGCTAGCTCCCTCCACACCCTGGGGTGGAGAGCATCTGGACCCGCTGACTCGAACACGTTCCAGCCCCTCCAGAAGCTCTCTAACTCGGTCCTCCCCAACCTGAGTTCTGGAGGCATTCCCCTCGAGTCCATCTGGCATCCCAGCGGGGAAGTCCTGGTCCTTGCACAAGAAAACGGACATGAAGAATTAGTTAAAGAGTTCCGCTTTCTCCTCTGGCGCATCCACCAGATTGCCCAGTGTACTTTGCAGGGGCCCTACATTTCCCGGTGCCTTCTTCATCCTCCCTATATATTTGAAAAAGGACTTTTTATTATCCTTGATCTTGGATGCTAGTCCTAGCTCTATGTCCACCTTAGCTTTCCTGACAGCCCCCCTACAGGCCCGTGCAGAGGAGGTATAGTCCTCTTTGGAGATAGTACCCCCCTTCCACCAGGTGGACGCCGCCTTTTTGGCAAGCAGGCATTCCCGGACATCCTTGGTGAGCCAGGGGGGCTTTCGGGCACTCTTGCCCCCCTTGCATCTTGTTGGGATGGACTCCCCTTGGGCCCTGAGTATCGTTTCCTTAAGGAACGACCACTCGTCCTGGATACTGAGTTCCCCTGCCCTCAAGGACCCCAGCGCCTCACCCACTAGTCTCCTCAACTTGTTGAAGTTGGCCCTCCTAAAGTCTAGGGCTACTGTCTTGCTGCGCTGGATGATGAATTCCAGCAAGTGATGATCTCTATCACCAAGGTGATCAAGAACCTGGAGGCTCCTTACCAGGTCATCGCCTGTGGCCAGGACCAGGTCCAACAGGGTGTTTCCTCTGGTGGGACTGTGCACCTCCTGGATTAAGCGGAGGTCCTGTATCTCAGCTAGGAACCTCCTGGAACGGTCAGTCCTGGCTGACTGTTCCTCCCAGCAGATGTCTGGGTAATTAAAATCACCCATGACAACTACATCCTTGCCCTAAATGCCTCTGCAAGTTGGCTGACCAATGTTTGAGACCATTTCAGATAAGATGAATTATTGATGAAATCCTGTATGCCCATTTCCATGAGGAAAGATTATTGACTTCAAGACTTCCTCTGGATCCTCCTTGATAGCGTTTCTTTGCTTTAGTGGCTTTATGTGTTAAGCAAACAAAAGGGACTGTTGACTTTATTAACAAAGATACAGTCTTTTAACAACTGTTTTTGAACTGGCTGTTTTCTCATAGTATTGGTACTTGATCAGTTCCTACAGGCTACAAAGTATCTATCGCTTTTGCAGGTGTCTGTATGTGTGAGTGTGTGCATGTGCATGCATGAAGCCAAAGCTGTTACTTCAGACATTAATGTGTGTGAAAATGACTAATAATTAAATATCTCATGTGCCTGAATTTTATGTGCAGAAAATTCAGGTGCATTAAACCACACCCCTAGCACACATTGAGAAAAAATTTGCTCTCAACGAGAGTAGTTAAATCCAGGGCTGTCCTGTCCTACTTTGCCCCTTTGCAGCAGCCAGGGGAGCTCCAGGCTCCTCCAGGTACCAGCCCCAGGGTGGCAGAGAGCATGGGGGGGGGAGGGGGGTCAGGCCTACACTGGTGGGGAAAGGGACAACTGTCTGCCCACTTCCTAGAGCAGCTCTGAACCCCATGGAGCTGGGACCTCTGCCAGGCAGGCAGGGAGCTGGGGCCAGCCATCTGCCAACTCCCTGGAATAGCTCTGAGTCCCATGGAGCTGGGAGCATCACAAAGCATCTAGGGAGCTGGGGATGCTGGTCTGGGAATTGGGCAGGTAGCAATCCCCAGCTCCCCACCCACCCGCAGAGCTCAGGGCTAACCTGTGACCACCTGCTGCCTGGGCTGACCAGGAGCAATTTGCTCCCAGTAAGCATTTACATGTGTGCTTTGGCACATGAGTTTAATGTGCGCTTTTCTAGTACCTGTATCTATGCACATTAGGCTAATTTAATTCCCAGAAATTGCCATGCATGTGTAAACACTGATGCTTTACTGTGCATTAGATTAATCTAATACACAGTAAATCATCTTATGTTGACCAATCCACTGTGTACACAATAAAAAATGATGTAGCCAATGTATATTATTTCTGTGAATGAATAAATGCATTTAATTTTTCATACCTTAGTTTTGTTTCAGAGTGATGCTTTCCATGACTTTTCTGGAAAAGTAGCTTGTGGTTTGCAGTTCACTGAAGTTCCTTTACAATATCTGTTGTAATGGATTTTCACTTTTACCTTAGTTCCTGAACTTTGATAGATCTGGACATATTTCTCTCACTGCCTGGAGATCTGTAGCATAAAGCAGTCAACCACAGGCCTTGTTATAACACTTAAACATTCATATTTACTTAGGTTAAATCTAGTGATAATAGTAATTGGATTTTTTTTCTCTAGTGCCTGGAATATGGAAAGTGTAACTGAACTGTCAGCTGATAGCGCCATGGTGACAGAGTTAAAATAATGCATTTTTCTCTTTTTAAGGGCCGCAAGAGTGAGGCAGAGAAGTACTTCTTGAAGGCTATTCAGCTGGATCCTACCAAAGGAAACTGTTACATGCATTATGGTGAGTTTCAGATAGATAGGATTTCCTCATATATTCCAGGCTTGCTGTTAATCTCTCTGAATGATTAAGGATTTGAAAACTGCTACTGGCAAAATATCTCCTTTAAAGGAAAAAGCCTAACTTGCCATGTAGAACTTCATCTCCGTTTCAATTTGTTAATCGCAGCAAAGAGAGAGGTAGATATATTCATATTTTGTACAACTTTCCTCCTGGGAGGGGAATTTCAGAACTGCTCTCTCTCAGGAAAAGGGGATGGTGAATATAGCCACATGTCAAAGGCTTCATAGTTTTGTTTGTTATTGTTTAACAGCTTTGGCCTAGATTTGCTTGCTGCCTGTGGGTGGGCAACTAAAGGTTATATTATAGCATGCTCCAATGCAGGACAGCTAAGTTTCTGTTTCCTATTGAATAGTTATGGGCCATATATCTGCCTCCCTCACAGACTCTCTGGCTTAAAATAGATAAGTATTATAAAAGGCTTTGACAAGTTTGGCTATACCTTTGTAACACTAAGCCAATCATGTGTCTAAGTAATGCAAAGTATACAGTTAATTTGTATCATTATAGCTTTAGATTGTTTTGTGCTACATTTACAAAAAATATTTCCAGATGTGATTGGTCCCAAGAAACCAAAAATATTTAACTTGATGAACTGCCTCTTATTGTAGTTTAAAACTGATAACAGAAACGGCAGAAAATATGAGTTATATAGTCCCAGCTGGAAAATTTAGAGGGGAATAAATTTAATCTTAGTTGGGTAGGAAGGTGGGGAACCACAGGCATACAGTGTATATTTTTGTATATTGTTTTAATTTCCTCTTCTGGTTCCAGCTAGCTTAAGTACATGAACAGTAGAGATGGTGTGCAAAAATTGAAATAATAAGAATAAAAGATAGGTAACTAGTTGCAATTTTATTTATGTCACTGTGCAGTTTCTATGAAATGTGTAGTCATATGCTTTTGAGTCTCATGCTTAATGGCTGCAATAATCTATTTGTTCTTGCATGGTGATCTGATTTTGTTGCATTACAAAGTGTAGTACCCTACCTTCCTAAGGTAATACCTAAGTATGTGAGTTTATTTGTCCTCATGAAAACAAATTTGTATGTTCTATGCACATGCAAAGTTGCACATAAATGTTATGATCACAGAAACCACTGAGGACAAATTCAGTGGTACCTCTCAAAAATCTTTGGTGGCTCTTCCATCAGAATTATGAAGTTTGCTGAAGTGTAGGCTGTCTCTCATAATTACAAATTTTCCTACTTTACTCCTTCAATTTTAGTTTCTGAGGTCATATAAAGCAAAAGCAAGCTTACTTTTTCCCTAAACATATAGGATACATTGTTTTCTACATTTAAAATGCTAAAATCATAAATTCTAGTGGAATGTCTAATAATTTTAGATTATTCATTTAACACTATAGAAGAGATCACCTGATTAGAATAAAATAGAGGAAAGCATTTATTTTTTTAGCATTGTAAAGGACAAATAATGTCTTCCATCCCTTTAGATACAAAGGGCCCTTATTGCAAAGGATATGATTCATCTGTACAGATGTGCTATCAGAATTTGGCAAGTACTAGGGATAGACTGCTGTGACTGTGACTAGTTATATCTACAAATATTCAGAATAGTTTTTTGCTTTCAATGTTGTTTATTCCACATTTATATCAAAGCAAACTCAAGCTGAACTTGGCCTAGCTGTTGTATGGATTAGATATACCACACCACACCGGCAGTCTCCAAAACCTGCAACCTGCCAAAACTGGGCAGGTGCTGTACTTATCCTAAAATTAGGAAAGGATTCTCTGGATTTTTTGTTTTTTGTTTTTTTTTTTTTACTTATTCCACAGTCCTAGTAGGAAACCCATAGTATGTCTAAGAGCATTCCAGTTATTAAAGATAAATGCCAACAAGTTAGCTATACATCTTATAAATGTGAGAAATATTTCACTATTTCCTGATTTCACTATTTCCTCCTTAATTTATCAATTTAAAATGAAATTAAATAGAGATTATGCTTTAGTTAATACTTAAGATTTCAATTTTTCATTTCTAACCTTAGGCTTTGGAAGTACTTCTTGTGGTCTGCTTTGTACAGGATTATGGTAGAAGTCGAGAGAGACGTGAGGTGTTAATATATACATGTGTATAGAAATCCCACCTTCATCATATTTGCAATTACTTAATTGGAATGGGAGAGAAAAGAACCCAATAGGATGGTCAAATTAATTTCTTTGTTTTAATCACCATTAAGACCTCCTTTTAAATTTAGTTTTCTTTGAATAATGCATTGAATAATCACTTAACTATTTTCTTTGTATAATAACAATTGATTATTCTCACTAAATTAATTATACATTCACTTCATTAGGTAAGTCACAGTTCTTTTTCTTGCTTTCTTGGTGAACTTCTTGCAGGCTTTTTCTTTCTTCTTTTTCTTCACCAAATGAAGCAGATCAGCTGTGCCATCATATCATAGTACAGGTGATCCACTTCATTGGGAGAAACACACATCAGCCCTTGTGCCATCCTTGATGGTGCAGGACAAGGAACTATGTGATCTCCCTACTAATGAAGAGGCAGTCCAGAATCCATGTGGTACCTCTCTAAGAGAGTAAAACAGGCAGGTGCTTTGTGGTGGCCGGAGAGTAGGAGCAGTTCAGCCTGTTCTACTTTCCTGCCACAGAGGGAAATAATAAAAGATGTCTTCTGCAGTAAAGCAGTGGAGTCTACTGCCTTTTATTATGCCACTCATTTTCCTTTGATATGCTGCAACACAGGATAACAACATCTATTAGGTCAACATTTATGCCGCCAGAAAAATTTTTGTGGTAGTGCAAATGAGACATCAGGCTATGTCCCTTTTTGACCCATAGATATAGCAACATATAAGCATTACTATAGCATATACAATTAGGTGGTGGAGGACTAGGGACTAATCTACTTGCCCTGAGTAAGTGACCATCTATTAGGGCAATTGATGAGGCATGCCTGGCTGGGCCAAGCACCTGTATAGTCGCACTTGCCCCTGATCCCTACCTAATATGACTGCCCCAGTTCCTTGCAATTAGGTTAGCTGCTGTAAATGCCACTTACATCCTGTAAGTACACTTATAGCCTCAGGCTGCAGGCACACTTCTACACAACCCCAGTCTGTTCCAGCAAGCCTTGTGTTCACTGCTGTTTGGTTCTTCTGGTGGCTGACTTAGCTTTGGCTTTCTCTGACCCTGAACTTGAATCTTCCCTGAACCTTTGTACTGGCCCTGTTCTCTCTGGTTTCCCTGGCATCTTAACTCAGTTTGGCTTCCTTGGATCTTCCTTGGGACTTGGCACCATTTCTCTTTACTCCTGGCTTCTGACCTTGGCTTACACCTCAGACTACATCTCTTAGACATCCTTTCTTGGCTCTGGTAACCTGCAGCCTTGCTGTGCTAATCCCCAAGTTACTCTTAGTGGGCCTATCATGGGCCCAGCTGCCTATGTTCTGACCAAATCCTCATTCTGTCCTGGGATGAGCTGAAGACAGATGACAGTAACTTACGCTGCTTTGGGTTTAACCCTGTTCTCTGCTTCCAGGTTATTCTATGCTGTATTCAACTTGCACCAAAATAGGGCTGTTCATTGTCTGCTTGTTTCCTTATTTACACCTATGTAAGCATGTTTGTCTTCTTCAGTAATGAGACATTACATGGCTTTCTGATGCTGAGCATCTAGGAATTGGGAGTCCTCTTAAAAATCATGGCATTTTATTTGGAATGTGTCCAACGTTTGGCAGCAAGGGTTGAAAATTGTGGATATTGTTTTCAAACGTAAGTTCATTTCTGAACATGCTTTATCAGTGGAAGAAGGGTTGCATCTCAGAGTTGCAGTGTACTCCTCTCAAATGTTACAAAATCACACCTTCAGCCTTTCTCTACTATATCATTTTCAGAGAAGATTTTGGTTTTCTACTGAAAAATTCTGTCTGGTTTCTTTATTATGTTGTTCGGAGGGCTGTGGGTGTATCAAAACCAAATGTTGGGGAGAGGGTGGAAAGAACCATAAAAAAAGATCACCAGTGATGTGGTAATAAAAAACTGTGACCTATTTGGGGAATTCTCTTGTTGGAGAGAAGGGATCACCAAACCTTAAGAAATATTACTGGTTTTCTGGTCAAAAGTCTAAACATTGACTGCACAATTCATAATTCCAGTGTATTGTTCATTTCTGACTGTCAGATCAACTAAACACAGAGTATCCTGAGTGAGCTACAGAACAAAGCACATGGATCTGTTTTACTGGGAACTCATAACGATACATATTTGGTAACTGAATTCCCCATTGACATGAGCTTAGAGCCAGACAGATGCGCTATGCTGATCAGCATACAACTCTCCCAGCATTCCTGTTCTACACCCATGAACTTCTCAACCAGGGAAAGAAATTCTCAGAATTTCAAAATGAAATCTCCACAAAGACATAAAATGGTAGACTTTACACAAATATATGGTGATATTTTTGGGGAAAATGCAGAAAGTGCTTATCTAGTATTCAGATAATGAATACTCTTAGGATATGTTCTTGCATATGCAGTATGTCTCACAAAGGCATCCCAATTTCTGACTGTAGCCTCCAGCTACTACTATAACACAAAGAAATATAGTTCAAGAAAGATGGGATTGCTGAGTTCCTAAACGTTAAATATTTTGAGAGCTGTAATTGATAGTTTAAGATCACATTAAGCTTCCAACCTCCCTGCTCCCTGAACTGCCGTCAGTAACTTGATTTAAGAAAAGCTTTAGCCTCTCTGATATAATACGAGAATACATCTCTCTTTGTATTGAAGCTGAAACCAAACAGACCAAGTGAAAGAATATCCCAATGTTAAGTCTTGTTTGCAAACAGCTTGGCAGCTGTGAAGGTGATTCAGCATTGAAGTAGAGCTGTGATATAATTAATGTACAAAGAAATGCATGTGTCTTCATAAACTTTCAAGACCTTCTTTCTGCTCATAAGGCTACTGAAATTGCACAACATAAAACAGCATATTTGCTTTCCATTACAATGTGTACTTATCGTAAAATCCCTTTTAAGGTGATCGTTTTTTCTGGGATGAAACACAATCTTTCCAAGCAGGCTAGATGAGTGACCCCAAAGACTGTGCAATTTGAAAGTATTTTTCTGCTGTTTCTTCAAGAGTTTATCCTTAAATTTACTCTTTCTGGCATTCTGAATATACGTAATATGTTCTATTTCCTTCACAGTGAACTAGCTGGCTGGTGGCAGCAGGTAGCAGTGCTGCTACCCCATTTAACAGTGGGAAGGGAAAAGCCTCTTGGCTAGGAATAGCATATGAGTGCTTGTCTAGGAATAGCTTTGGAGCAAGAGTAAGCATTGTGGAAAACAGAGGGTGCTGGAGTGGAGGAAGGTGGGGTGGGGTGAGGTGGAGGGGATGGGAAGTGTTGGGGACAGGCAGTAGGGGACAAGGTCTTGAGGGGCCAGGGCGCAATTGCTTGACCCCCATCACCATATGCCTACCCCACTGCCTGATTCCCCCCCACACACACACTACACTACTTCACCACACCCTCCCTACTGCAGGGGTGGGGGAGTGAGGGGGTGGAATTTAAGACAACCCTCCAATAATTATATTCTATGTATGGACATATCATAAATGTATGCATTTTCTGTGCATAGAGTCTAATTATTGTGGGGTCATGTTAAATCCACAGTTGACCTGGATTTCAGTAAATATGTTATTACAGGAGAGCACTATCAAATCCATGCCTTAGATAAAGGTTGAAAGTTTCTGTTCATGGTGTCCTGGTGTCAGCTCACTTGCTTTTCTTTGTACTTTACAGTATGTTCAGCACAAAACTGATTTGGTAGGCTTTGAAAGTAAAATATTCAAGCAAATGTCCCATTGGATATCTGCATTTTAAGCTGGTGCTTCTTGCAGAATTTGCTTAGAGCTGGTGAATTTGTGAACACAAATCAAGCAGTTTTGCCAACTTGCTTTCTATCCATGGCAAAAACATTGATACGTGATTAGAGAAGTGTTTGACAAAAACTCGGACAAGAACTTTTCATTTGCCACCATAAGAGCTCCACCCCTTTGTCCATAAGATAGCACCTGTGAAATCTGCTTTTCTGCTTTTGAATGTTTACAGCAGATGACTAACACTAATGGTGCCTCCACATTTGATTGTGTTTGTACCAGTTACCCATGGTTCAGAGGCCAACAAGATGGGGTCTCTTGTTTTGCTTCTACCGCATTCTTTGGATGCATGAAAATATATGTGCTATATTACTTCAGACAAAGTTTTATCACAACTTGGCTTTCTACTGGAACTTCAAACACTGTGAATGTGCCAGAATGACTTAGCTTCAGGAGACAATACATGAATGTTATAGAATTGTTATAACTGCTACAAACTGTGGACATCATGCAGCTAGATTTGTTAATTGATTTCAGTTTGAAGCATAACACTTCTAGGTTAATTTAGTGTTATGCTGCTGCTGGAGCAGAAAATTATTTTGAGAAGGTTGAATAGGGGTTTAGTCTGGACATTGATGATATAAAAGGCCCTTTTGATGCCTAAGGCTGCAATAAACAGTCCATTTTTCCTGGAATAAACCATTTTATCTTGGTAGAAAATGCAGCTGTACAGACATCCATGTCTATTTTCCTGGAATAAATCCTAAAATAAAGGTTTCCAAATAAGACATATGAACAGTGTATCCTAGAATACTGCGAAGTGCATCTGTACAGTTGTCCCAGGATAGCTGTACACCTATAATTTAAACAATGGCAGAAAAACAGCATAGCATTCAGCTTCTAAGTAAAACCTGATTAGAAAGAAGGATGTTGTATGTACATGCCAGTCCCAGAATCTTTTTGTTCTGGGATGAACACAACTTATGAAGGGACAAATGCAGTGTCTTCCTAGCCTAACAAATCTTCACTGGGACAGAAGAGGAAAATTTCAGGGAGTCCCCATCCTTGGAGGCTTTGATTTTTCCCTCCTTTCATGCACCAGACAGCTAAGGGAGGCTCATTTTAATTTATAGACTACCAGGGACACTAACCTAGACCTGTGGGAACTTGAAATGCGGCCACGAATCGGATGTTTCAAAGAATCAGTTGTTCTCTCATAATAAATAATCAATTTTTTAATGAAAGAACAATATTTAATCCATGCCTTTGGCCAAAACAAAGACACTTTAATTTCAAAATATTGTTAAAGTGAGGCTTTCCTGAATATCAGAAACATTAACTTCTATCTGGTGAAACTAAAGTTAAGATGGAACATCTCTAAACAATCATATCCATTGTAGGGAATAGTCATTAACGATGTGGTCAGGACGTAGCAAAATAACTACATGTATGGATATTCTAATCAAGTATGCATTTTTTCTGATTGAATAACAGAGCTACCAATTCAGAGAGTTGCACTGGTGTTGTCATGTTTGTATCTCATCAAAATTTATGACAGTTTTAGGGACAGAAGAGTACATGCTTTCTTCTAGCTGGGTTATTAGTTCATCAAGTCCTTTGATAGAATTCCAGCATCTGCTTTTGTACCTCCAAGAGACAGGAATAAATTGGTGTTTGTTTAAATGACCTAAAATCTACTAGTTTATTCCAAAGAGACAACTAGAGTTCTCAGATATAGCCTCTATCTAAATTGGACTGAAAAAGCAGATTTCAGCACAGCTATGGAAGTTGGGTCTGATGGGTATCAAAAGTAATGTCAGAACCAATATGCCTCAATCTACAGCATTACTGCTGGACTCCTGAAGAGTCTCTGTGACCACAGACAACATACAGAATGTTTTGCTGCAGCTGGTTAACAGATGAATTTCAACTGCTGAAAAGCCAGTAGATCTTAAATGGGAATCAGAAGTTATTAAAGGACTTCTCATCCGATCTACAGTTTCAGCCATAGAGAAAGACCTTTGTAGTGAAGGGGCATAGTTCTGTAGAAACAATTAAGTATACATGCCCTGAAAAAAGGAAAAAAAAAACCTTTATGGATTAAGACTCTTTAGAAATCTCTTTTTTCTAAAAGTTGATCCTGATTCAAGAAAAAAATTGGGCTATTCTAACTTGCATAGTTGGTGAGAGTATTTGTGACTTGGCAATGACTCAAAAATCATGTCTAGTTGGCAGTAATCTTTAAGAAGAAAATGATGGTAATATATTTATACCTATGCAATTTGTTCCTAGATTAGGATCTACTGGATCTAGACCTCCCTTAAGGTTGAGACATTGCCTCATAACTCCCAAACCAATCCAAATTCCTACCAACATTCTACCCACCCTAGTTTGCTTCTCCTAGGAATTACCCTTCTCTACCTGCCTGATGTTTATTAAGCAGGTTTTAAACAAGTAGTGCAGAATATATCTCCTTTAAAATTATTCCAATTTCTTGTTTGATTTCAGTGTGGTATATCACAAGTGAGTTATACACATTTAATCACATGATTAGCATCTCCCGGGGTTTTCAGGAGGACAAAGCATCTTTCATTTTTCACAAACTTCAAAATTCCATCATGGCTGTACAGGTATTGATTTTATCATCAGCTTGAAAAGTGAGCCCTCAAAGTTATATTTAAGGCTCAGTCCATCAGAAAAAAGAACTATTTCTTCTATTTGGAAGATGTGTGTGTGGCAGTTGAAAGACTTTTCCTCATGCCTTTCACAAGCATTTTTGTTTGTACTTCGCCTCCTTTTGAGGACTTGGCTCTCAAGTTTATTACAAACCTTTTTCTTAACAGAGTATCCCAACTCTTACTGCTTAGTAATTTTATTTTAATGTAAGGCTTTTCTGAACCCTTGTTATTTAGCTTACTGGGAGATAATTTAGGCTTAAGCAAAAGGGAAGATTTGTTTATTACAATAGGCAGTTGCAGGGTTGTCTTTACAGAGAATTGGAGTGAATGGAGTTTTTGCTTGTGTTATTCTTCAGTTACTTGTGCTTTGGTAGTACTTTGAAATAATTGTGATTTTTTTTAAGTTAACTTTGATGGAGGGTAATATTTAACAATTTTAATAGAGCAACAAACATAAGCATCTCTAGGTAAATTTCATTTGTCATGGCATTTCAGATTATGGACCAGATTTCAAATTCAGTTTGTGGCAAAGAATTTGTGACCAATTGGTAAAGCTGGTCTTCAAAGACTTCACTAGGTAATAGGCAGGAATCCAGTCTTCAAACCTATAAGGACATGAGTAGGCCAGATGACATCAGTGGAACTATTTTTATGGGTCATCTTAAGAGGCCGCATGAAGATTCCCTTGTGTAAAGAAATCCATGAGTAGCGAAGGGACAAGATACTGTCTCCTCTGATTCCTTACATTAGATCTTCTAGTCTAACCTCCTGTATCCCATATTATCTTAAATTTCCCCATATAATCCTATGTTAAATTTTAAATCCTTTAGTTACACTAAAGCATTTCAACCATTGGAAGATCAAACTGTGTCTCAGGCAGAGAACTGGAAAGGATCAAGATCTGACTAATGGCCAAAGAACTGCTCTCTCAGGGAACTGATTGACTCAGATCTGCTGTGATGACCACAGTAGATGTTCATGACTAAAGAGGAAAGTGAAAGATCATCAAAATCTCAGATTCTTAATCTAAACCTGAGGACAATTCCTTCCCAAGCCCAAATCTAGTGATTGGTTTGAACCTGATTTATGTCTCTTATTCTCTGAAAGAATTTCTCTGTCTTGTCTATTGTCTCATTTCCAACTGTGGCCATTGTGCATTCTGGCGGCCGGGGGGGAGGAGGGAGAGAAGGGAAGGGGCTAGGGAGGGGAACAGGGTGTGGGAATCACCACAACCTCTATATGGATATACTGAAGAAAGGGAGAGTCTTCCATTCCCAGATTCCAGGGCCAAAAATGACAACAGCTATTCATTCTGAACCTTCAGTAGAATTTTACTAGAAACTGGATTGAAACCTTTAGAAAGCTTGTAAAGACTTATATGTTGATGTGCCTACCACACACCCAATTAAACTATAAGAAAGCTTAATTCTCCTAATGGATGGAAAACCATATCATATTTTAAGGTTCAGTTTGCCAACTTAAATGTTCAGCCATTGCATCTTATCATACCTTTATCAGCAAGGTTGAACCTGTGTTTCCCGCACTCTCACTGCTATCAGATATCTTTTCCAGGTATAAATACAGCAATCAAGTTACCTCTCAACTTTTTATTGAGAAGCTAGATTAAATTTCGTAGCTATCACTCTTAGGCTAAGTACAGACAGTCAAAAAACTGACTGATGGTGAGTAGATTCAGTCTTTGGAGGTTAGTCTAAGCTGCAGAGATTAAACTGAGAAACAACTGTACACACATTCACCTTTGATTCAGGAAATGCAGCCACATGTCTGCAGTGGCTCAGGCCAGAAGCCAGGGAGCACTAGAGCATGGCTCTCTGGCATGTACCCAATGTGTTCACTTCCTCTTCCTGTTGCCTTTGAGGTTTGTGGGATTTGGAGTCCACAATCACAGAAGCAGGACTCCACAGGGTTGCTTATCACTTCCTGTTCCTGCTTCCATGTATCTCTGGGGTTTGTAGCCCACAGTTGCAGCCAGCAGTAACTTTTAGTAAGTTTAGTGGGGCATGGCAGCTCTGTACTCAGGGAAAGTGGGGTTTAACATCTGGCCCCAGACCCCAGCTGAGTTTTGCCTGGGATAGGTGGGGGGAGTCCCTTCCTCCCCCTCCTCCCCCCACAACCCTTCTCTGCTGGAGCAGAGAGCACAACACAACTCAGGGCTGGAAAGCATGCTGGGATGCTGGGGGACTCTGATTTAACTTAAACCAGGAAGGGGTCTGGGACAGAAGTTTCATAAACTGGTTTGACCCAAATCAGTTAAGTATGATACTACATTCAGCCAGGTTTATCTTAAACCAGTTTCAGCCATTTTGCAGCTGATTTATGTGCACTGAACTTCTGTTCTGTTACAGACTTAAACCAGTTTCTCATCACTTAAACTGGTTTATGTGCAACTTCTGTCCCTAGCCTTAAGGTTGGTTTTGCAGCCTCTGGATCATTTTTATGGTTCTCTTTGAATGCTGTCTGGTATTTCAAAATCCTTCTTCAAGTATAAACACCAAAATTGGCCACTATATTTTAGTAGTGGTTTTTATCATTAGCATGTACAGAGGCAAGATTACTGCCCTGCTATTACTTGGTATTTCTCCTGTCCTATACTTGCTGCTTTTGTTACAGATTTGAACTGAGAACTCATTTGGAAGTGGTTATTTATTATGACCCCAAAGTCCTTTTCAAGACAGTGTTATCCATATTATAGGTGTGTTCTTAGTTCCTGGTTGCATTTCACTAAATTAAAATTGATTTTGCTAGATTATAAACATTTGACTAGGCATTCTCTACCAAGTTATTTCCATAGAAGGCAACTTTTTGATCCAAACATCATAGAATCATAGAAAGAGACCTCAGAATGTGAACTAGTCCATTCCCTGGTCAAGCTAGGATCATTCACATCTAAGAGACCTGACAAATGTTTGTCTAATAAGTGGTCACCTGGAAAAGACAGGTTTTGGATATCTGACCTCTGCCTCGCAAGGCAAATGCTATGCCACTTATGCTGTTGTGTCATGCTTCAAAATCCTGAGGATTCAATAGGTGACAAGATTCTGTCGTATATTATTTTGATCTTGTGGTGTTGCAAGTTTCCACTAAGCCTGCTGCTATAGCAGGGCTGTCCAACTGGTGGCCCCTGAGGGGTTAAATAATATCCCGTGGCCTCCTTGCTGCTTCTGCTGCTGCTCCTACTCCTGCTGCCAGAGTCCTGGGCTCCTTTTCCCTTCTTCTCTTGTCTGCTCCTGCCTCTGGGGTTGGTGAGGGGCAGCATGGCATAGCTTATGGGACCAAGCATTACCACAGATAGGATGCTCAGGGGTAACCTGGGGCAATGATTTAGCATGAGATGGCTGGTGTAGGGGAGCCCATGTGGTACTATGCATGGCCCATGCAGTATGTGGCCCAGGGGAAGGGGATATGTGGCCTATGAGGTGTGTGGCAGGGCACCTACAGCCCCCAGCCCTTCAGAAGTTTGATAGGCCTGCTCCATGGTACGATGAGTATGGCCAAAAAGCTAAAAATGCTTGGCTGAAATCAAGTTGCTGGAAGGGTCCCTTGGGGGAAAATGGAAGTCATAAGTTAAGGTAACTATCATCCTGCTCCAGCTTGCACCAGTGTCCACTGCTCTGCTCTCCCTACTTTACTGAGGAGTGGATATAACAGAATAAAACAACATTTTGCTGCTCCATTCCCACCCACTGGGCATGCCTCTGTATTTTGGGTCTTCTTCCCCTCTGACTAACTCTGATGATTATCTCTGTTCTTGTTTTGTTTAAAAAGAAGAAAAAAAATAAATTCAGAAATTGGTTTCTTTACTTTTACCAAAGAAAGCTTTCCCATATATCTGTGGTTGGGTGTGTAAAATGGAATTTAAGCCCTAATGTAGTACAGATGTTCTATGTTAGGACCAGGATCCTAAAGGCTTCCATTATTTTTATAGATTTTTCATGCAGTTGATTTCTCCACTTGCCTTCTGAGGCTTCATAGAGGCCTCTGTTTCAGAGAAAATGCTGCTTTTACGATAAATGTAATGCTGTTCACACCCTGCTGTTGTGGGTCAGTGGTTGAATTCTTGTGTGCTATGCAGGAGACCTGGGTTTCATTCCTGGACACACACACATAACTACAGGCCTGGAGGCACCAAATGTATGGACTTAGTGTAGCCTTTTGGTTTTTTCTGGATTCTAGGCAGCCTCCACTACTCCATGCTCTTGCCTAAGTTTTTCTGGATGACAATGGTCTGGATGACCTCTCATACATACACTATGATCCAGAAGGATCAGTGTTTGCCTACTACTACTACTAATGCTATCACAAATGAGTAGCAGTTCTCTTAAAATACTTTTATTTCTGAAGGAATTATTTTCCCTCTTCTTTGAAATGGTGGCACTGTGCTGATGGCCCACCAGACCATGGTTTGTAGTAAAATGCCAGGTTTATGAGACACCATTTTTGTCCATATGTTTCATAGATTTCATAGACATTAGGGCTG
>NW_017728931.1:70040834-70042069 GCF_001723895.1 Crocodylus porosus | reverse complement strand
ATGGCTCACCAAAAGCATCCAGGAATGTCTCCTAGCTAAAAGGGAGGTGCACACCCAATGGAAGAGAGGGGCCATCACCAGGGAGGATTATACTGCGGTTGATGGGAGATGTAGGGGGGCAGTCAGGAAGGCCAAGATGGACATGGAACTGGGACTAGCTTCCCAGATCAAGGACAAGAAGTCCTTTTTTAGGGGGCAAAAAGAAAGTTCTTGGTAACATTGGGCCCCAGCAGGACAAGCTAGGAAATTTGGTCGTCACACCAGATGACAATGCTAACATATTTAATGATTTTTTTACCCCCATTTTCCTGAGCAGAAACTGGACTGTACCACCCCCCCCGGGCCCTGCTTAGAACCCAGGGGAGGCACACCTAGGCCAAGGATTAGTGAGGAACTAGTTAGGGAACTTCTGGAAGGACTGGATGTATTCAAATCAACTGGTCCAGACAATCTCCACCTGCGAGCACTGAGGGAATTGGCTGAAGTCATTGTGGGACCCCTGGCACAGCTTTACAAGCACACATGGTGCTCTGGTGTGGTGCCAGAGGACTGGAAGAGGGCCAATGTGGTTCCTATCTTCAAAAAGGGGAGGAAGGAGGACCCAGGAAACGATAGGCCAGTTAGTCTTACCTCAGCCAATTCCCTCAGTGCTCGAGGGTGGAGATCGTCTGGACCAGCTGATTTGAATACATCTAGTCCCTCCAGAAGTTCCCTAACTAGTTCCTCACTAATCCTCACTAATGATAGGCCAGTTAGTCTTACCTCAATCCTGGGCAAGCTTTTTGAGAGAATTATTCTGGCACATGTCCATGAGGGGCCAGCAGGGGAGATTATGCTTAGGGGCAACCAACACGGGTTCATTAGTGGCAGGTCCTGTCAGACCAACCTGGTGGCCTTCTACGACCAGGTCACCAAATCCTTAGATGCAGGAGTAGCAGTGGACATAGTCTTCCTGGACTTTTGGAAGGCCTTCAACACTGTCTCTCACCCCATTCTTATCAAGAAACTGGCGGACTGTGGTGTCGACACCCACACAGTCAAATGGATCACCAACTAGCTGGAGGGTCGCACCCAGAGAGTGGTGGTGGATGGGTCATTTTCGACCTGGAGGGATGTGGGCAGTGGGGTTCCACAGGGCTCGGTCCTCGGGCCTGCTCTGTTCAACATCTTCATCAGTAACTTGGACGAGGGGGTAAAAAGCACCCTGTTCAAATTTGC
Organism: Crocodylus porosus; assembly: GCF_001723895.1. Classification (NCBI taxonomy): domain Eukaryota; kingdom Metazoa; phylum Chordata; order Crocodylia; family Crocodylidae; genus Crocodylus; species Crocodylus porosus. Next base: position 70,040,851 of record NW_017728931.1, on the reverse strand, counting down.
TGATGACACTAAGATGT
>NW_017728931.1:69958557-70040625 GCF_001723895.1 Crocodylus porosus | reverse complement strand
GGGGGGATCAGCAGGCACTGGGGGAGTCCCTGTTCTCCCAAGCACTACCAGGAGTGACCAGGAATAACGGTCACAAGCTGGCAGAGGGTAGATTTAGGCTAGATATCAGGTGGCACTACTTCATGTTCAGGGTGGCTAGGAGCTGGAACCAACTTCCAAGAGAGGTGGTCCTGGCTCCTACCCTGGGGGTCTTTAAGAGGAGGCTGGATTTGACATTTGACCCCAGTACTCTTTCCGGCCGTGGCAGGAGGTCGGACTCGATCTGCTCAGGTCCCTTCATAGAAACTATGAAACTTCTATTCTACTTCTGAGTTCGCCACTGAGCATGTGGAGGGCACCTGCCCCCCACACTGCTGTGGGATGCTCCATGCGCCCCAGCATCACAGTGTTCACAAGCTGTGCTTTAAGGTATGTAGAAAAAACTTTTAAAGTTGTGTCTATGTCCAAATCGCTGATTCTCTGAATCAGCGTTGAATCTTCAGATTCGGATTCGGCTGAATCAAATCAGGGATTCTGATCCAAATCAACAAGTCGAATCACTGTCGCTGATTCAGGCTGAATCAGAATCAAATAGGGCCTGCTTCACACACTCCTACTGCCCACCTAGAGGGGCACAGCATGCCAAGGACAGGACTAGGAATCACCACTGAAGGCAGGGGGAGTGGAGCAACAGGTAGATGGGCCTGGGTCATGCCCCAGCACAGCACGGTTGCCCCAGCACAAGCAGGCAGGACTTGACTCCCTGCAGAGCTCCATGGGGGAAGCACAGACTGCACTGCCCAAGCAAGCTTTACTGCACTTGCCCCTCATCCCTGCCCCTCACCCACAGCAGGCTCCTGGGACCTAGCACTCAGGCAGCCCCCCTCCCACACACACGTATGTACATGCTGCCCCCCCACACCAATATGGTACTTGCCCTCAAGCTGTCATTGCCCTATGGCCTGGCCCTGTGATCCCAGCCTCACTCCCACCCCTGCTTCTGAACACTGCTCCCCGCCCATCTACAACCCCATAGTGAGTTTTGGTAAGCTGTTGCCAGGGAGGAGAATGGAGATGCTGACTTGGCCTGCAACAGCTCATCAAAACTCCCTTGGGCCCAAATAATTGTCCACTCATACCCTATCCCGTCCTGAACCCCAAGTCTTGACAGGGCTGTGTGGGGCTTGACATCTCTCTTTCTACCTCCCTCTACCCTTTTTGCCAGTGGGTGGGTGCCCAGCCCTGGAGGGCTCCGGTCTGTCCTAGTCCTTCTTCTCTCCAGGTTCACAAAGCCATTGTCTAAATTACCTCATGGTTGTGCATATTCTAATCCCTTTAAATTCACATATAATGAACAAAAAATGCAAACTATCCGAATTACTGATTAGGCACTTGCTACCCTGGGAATATTTGCTCCTTCTTTCATTATCTTTCTGTGTTCTATCAATCAGAAAAAATTGAAACGTGGCTATATGTACATCTTCTAAATCATTATAAAAACAATACTGTGATATATATTTCTGAAATTCTGAAAGATGTGAAGATATGGTGGCTTCTCAAATTAAAAGTAATCAGAGACTAGACGAAGTCCACAACTTCTTTGTATACAATAACATGAAAAAGGAGAGAGAGGAGATGGAAGGCAAAGTTATTGTGCCTTAAAGTGAAAGTGCTTCCCCAAAAATTTAAGATGCAGGTACAGACTTAGATTTCAGACCTTTAAAATCTGTTGCAAAACCCTTAATCCAAAAGCAATACCTTTTACAAAGTAAGTGTACATGTAGGCAGTTTCCAGAGTTGTGGGGGTTCTCCACACCACCCCTTTGAAAGACATTTTTTTAACTCATTTTTCTGGTGTTCTGCTGTTTCTTTGTTGTTTGATTATTTTAGAACTATAGTATGGTTGTAAAATATTATTCCTTTAAATTACTCATATGTCTTAATCTCAACTAAATTAAATGAGTTTTTACTGCTAAGAGATGCCTGCTTTTCCACAGCTGTTGGTATTGTTTTATGTAGGTACAATCTCCTGATGTTAGCTTACTACAGTTTCTTGAGCAACAAGAAAAACAGCCATCTCAATTAAAAAAAAAAAATACTGTTGGAAGCAGAAGGATGCCGATTTCTTAGTATTATTATAGCAAATGATAAAATAACAGTTCGTCAAGAGACACATATATTCTTGCTTTATAGCAAGGTATCTTTTATAAGTGTAAAGCAAAAGAAATATATTTCATGAGATCAATAAATAGTGCTAATTATGCCTTTATGAAAATGAAAATAATGTGTTATAGGTTCATAAAATGGAATACCCGAGTAGGTCTGACTTGACCTCCAAGTAATATACAACAGAACATATATATATATAGCGTGTAAGTGAAGCATCATTTGAATGGTATGGAAAAGTTACTATGCAGTTGTGTCCAAAATATCCTTAATAAACTGTATCCTAAACAGACTTGTGTATAAAACATACATATTATAACTTATCAATAGAATATAAAATATGAAGAAAGAATCTAGATAATGAAATAAAACATTGTTTTCTCCCTTGCTCCTTAGTCTATAAACCAACTCTATCAGACTGCAGTCTTTTTTGGGACCTGGCTTGTCTCAGTGAAAAGGTCTTTTATACTTTGGGTGCTGTTATGGCTCAAGGAAAGACATTTTTGCTGTGGATTTTTGCCAGGTGTGCCTGAGCATTAGCACTATTGAGAAGTATATCACAAATGTAACATTAGTGAACTCATCTACTAAATACAGCTAGCTTGCATGTTTTCATATTTGTTGTTAAGATATGGCTCAGTTGGGATATGGTATGTAGTGAAGAAATTGTTGTTCTGGCATTTCTAGGAAGGCCTATGATGGAGAAGAATGTAAATTTCCTATTTTCCATCTGTCCCACCTTTCATTTTGAAAGAGTAGTAGTTAGAGGAAAACGGCTGGACATCTTTATTTTAATTTACATTACCTTTCCATTTAAGGTACAAAATATAATTTATTGCAAACTGAAACTGGGTAGTCTACCAAGAAAATTCAGTTTGCCTCTCAGATATAACATTTAGGCTGTGGGCGGATGTTACATTTGTAGCACTACCAAAAGCAAGTGTACAGACCTGTATGCTGTCTTTAACATTACAGAAATGACACATTTTCCACCAAAACATTTCTGCTTCAAAGAACTTTAAGTGGGGCAATTTTTAGTGCCACATGGAACATCTGCGTAGTTAGATGTAGTACTACAGGAGGACTGTCAGCCCCACAGCATCCCTCAACTCATCTTAGCCACCTCTAAGTCAGGGGAGGGGGGCAAGGAGAGCTGATGCCTCCTGGCAAGCTGTAAAAGAGCTCTGCTGATACCCTGCAGTTCTTGCCACTACTCCCAGAGCACCAGCATCTTACTGATGCACTAACTGCAGCTGCCACCGTGGGGAGGGAGAACTGTTTTCGACCGCCCTTTTTCCAATACTGGGACTGGGAGAAAAGAGGAGGCAGCTGCTGTCAAAAATAGCTTTCAGTCTACCTGTAAGTTATTGGAGCAAGTTATTCTCATCTCCACCAGCCTTTCAAGTGACTGGAGGGATGGCTTTCTGCCGTGACTGCCTCCAGCTAATGCAAGTAGTGGCATCAGTTTGAGGCAACCTTTCTTTCAAGGGAGTGGGGGTCAAGTGAAGATCAAATCAGTAGTCCACTATTGTGGCTTTGTCAATCCCTAGCCAGGGCGCTGTGCAGTTATATATACCTCCATAGTATGTGGTAGCTCTATAAATGCATATCTGCTCATGGTCTTGGTCAAAACCCAGGTCCTCAGAGATGTCCAGGTTATCTGAAGTATGATGGATGGAATTCTAGAATAAAAAGAAATCAGTTCAGTGATTTAAGTAGGGTTGGAGTGTCACAGTAGCTGTGATGATCCAGGAAATGTCAAGAGAAGGTTTTTTGTGATTATCTTTCTTTGGACAAGTGTTACAGTTGGGAGAGGTGTTGACAACATCTTTTGAACAACAGCCCTCTCACCTGCTCTGCTGGTACAAAAAAGATACCACAAAAGATCTTTGCCTCCTTTCAGTGATATAACTATTCTACCATCTGATTTCATCATTCTAAGCCCAGTTCTTTATACCTTCTCTATTTAATTGCTTTTTTCTTAAGTTTTCTCAGTATTCATAATGAAATTCAGTATCTTAACCACTCTAGTCAGTTTTGTACACAAGTAGACCTTTGACCCTGTTTTGGGATTTAATACATAGTAATCCACGTTGGCTTGATGTATATGAGCAAAAAAGCTATGTTGCATTTTCCTCTCTTTTCCTATATATATGTATATATAATTTTGAAGGTGGGTGGGGAAGAAGCAGATTTCTAAACGTTTTTTTTCTTCATGCAAAAAAGAGAAGAGATTGGCAGTATGGTGTCTGACTAATTTTGGTTTCTGACATTTTACTTATACAGTATGTCAGAGAATACTATGCCTGCTTAAACACCCATGGTGGGTACCTGCATTACTGTTTTAATGCCTATTTCAGTGTGAAAGAGAGCAGCCAACAAAGCATGAACACTTGTTTGGGTTCTTAAAGCTGCACTGCTATTCCTTGTTTTCAGTTTTGTCATCTGCAGGATGTAAATAATTGATTAGGACTAGAAACTCCACTCAAATATATTTTCTTTATTCCCAGCAAATATGTTCATCATGGTTCTTTTCCTCCCATGTATTTTGTTTTTAGTTGAAATTTTCAGAATTATCTGATATTTTTCAGCAGAAACCATGTCTTTTTCCTGAATGTGCATATAATGGCTCATGCGATTTGGAAGTTTTAATTGATTCAGGGTTAAGTTTCACAAAAAAGAACATAATACATACATGGGAGTTTTGAAACTCTGTTGTGTAGGGGGGGAACTGAAGAGAACAAGGGGAGTGAGTATAAAAACTGTACTTCTTTCTTTTCACTGACTTCAAAGTATTTACTTCTGGCTTATGTTAGACTGGGTGAAGAATAAGGTCGTATCTCCACTATTTTGCCTATATCATGTAAACAGTTAGCAGAACAAGTAACTTGAATACCAAAATAAAGAATGTGGCATGAGAATGTTTACAGATGAATGCTTTACCTCCTGTACATGCAGGTTTGGGTTTTGTTGCATCTAACTTTAGGCACATACAACTGGAAGAACTCAACGTTTTTAGTGCAGTTTTTGATTTCTCCTTTTTATTATATATTTAATAGTACTTAGGTATAGGGAGATTAATATGCATTTGACTATATAGAAACAAATTATTTATGACAAACAATAATACTGTACATTTTATAGCGATAAGTAGGCTACAGCTGTAACTCACAATCTCTTATTCTATTTTACTTGGAAGCAAGCAAAAATTCCCTTGATATAGTTTTATATTTGCTTTGAATATATATTTTCTTTTAGGTTCGTGTTGTTGATTTGCTGAAGTACTTTCTGCTTCTCTCGCTCACATATGCATACTTCATTATAGGTCAGTTTCTCCTAGAAGAGTCCCGCTTGATAGAAGCAGCTGAGATGGCAAAGAAAGCAGCTGAGCTGGATAACACAGAGTTTGATGTTGTTTTCAATGCAGCACACATGCTCAGGTTAGTTCTTTATATTCACCTTGTCTGTTTTTCTCTCTCACCTGTAAGGGAAAAAAATTCCTCTCTAATTTTCCAGGCATAGAATCTAATTATTGGAGGTTTTTCTTGATTTTGCCCCTGTCCCTCTGCTACAACAGGTAAAATAAACTGCAGGGAGAGGAAGGGGTAGGGTCCTTGTCCTCTGCTCCCCCAGCTTCTTCCCCCTTCTGCCCTTCTGTATCCCTGACTGTCAAACCCTGCTCTCCCTGAGCACATGGAAGTGAGGGAAAAATTTGAAAACACTGATAGATGATACATTTCACCACCACCCCCTTTTTTTTTTAATGATGCAAATTTTAGAACAAGTATTCCACTGTTAAGCAGCAATTTTATACTTACTTATATTGAGTACAAACTACACATAATAGTTGAAAGTCAAAAAGCTCATGCTACACCGCACAATTCATTGGGCTGCACTCTACCAGAGCCAAGAGTTTTTCAAGCCATGCTGACTCCATCTCTGAGCACTGCTCAGTGTGTGTGTACTCCAGATACCACCCTCCCAAAAGATTCATGTGCTAACTTGCCCCCCACTCATGACTGGAAGTAGGTTTTCTTCTCATGAGTCCTGGGATCTCCAAAATTTTATATGTAGATGAAGCACAGGGCAACCTGTTCTGGTTCCACCTCATGAACGGTGGGGCCACACTAAACACATGCAGCAGGCTGACACGGGCAGCAGAAGAATTCTGGGTGAACTGTTTGGAGCCCTGCTTGCTGATGTTTGCCAGATATTTAAGGCTGGTGAAGAAACAGGAATCAGTGGAAATGGGAAAGAAAGGTGCCGTTCAGTTGTGGAAGTGGAGAAGTTGAAATGTATGCAGTGTAGTGGCTCAATTTGATTTGAAAAAGAATTGGCACTGAGAGGGACTCAATACAATGGGTACTACCATATTTTTTTTTTGAAGGGCTGTACTAATTTACTATTTATAAGTTCCCATCGGTCTGTTTGCCCCATATGGGCCAAGTGTTTCATAGTCTTGCTCAGTGTTGGATGCATTGATTCCATCTCGTTGTTGATTTCAATTACTGAGCACATACTGCTTTAGGCAGCAGTTTAATGAGAGGCAATGTATGTAATATGATTTCCTTGTATACAGTTTTAGAACAAAGACCTTTCTTCCCCATAATTTTTGTAGGAAAAAAATCTTATCTTACATTTGAGTAAATATGGTAAATACTGTGTACCTTGTACTTAAAAAGAGGAAAAATGAGAGAACACGATGTGATTTTAGTTACAGCTAGCTTTAAAAAAAATGGACCTTTTTACATGTGGTTCTGATGTGGTGCTGGGCATTTTTAATTAGCAAGCCATGCTAAGTAAACATGCCTGTACATCATGAGTATCAGTGGCACAGCACACCTCTGCGCTGAGAAAATGGCGGTGGTGCGCTTTGAACTAAAGCACGTTGAATGCGTTTCAGTTCAAAGCGCACTGCTGCCATTTTCTCATTGCAGAGGCACTCTGCACTGCTGATACGCGTGATGCATGAGGCTGCCAGAACATGTCAATTTATGTGCTCCAGCAGACTTGATTAATCGAGTCTACTCCAACGCACTGGATTTCCAGCATGTTGGAGCAGGCTCCCCGCATGTGTGTAAGTGCCCTGTATTTCTACCTACAACATGCACAGAAAATGACAATAAATCACGGGTGTTTAACAATTCTGGAGGAAGTGACTTTTTGGGATGAAAAAGGATGCTAGACCTGAAATGGTTCTAGGACTTTGAAGCTGGTTATAAGAATGTACATGGGTGCAAGTGAGAAGGTTATGGAGTGAGTGGTAATATTGGCTTACTGGGGGGAATGAAAGTGGCCAGATAGAGCAGAACAAGAGACCAAAATGTAGATAAGTGCTCTGTTGTGCTGAGCCATGAAAGCAAAATTGGGAATCTTAAACATTATAGTAGGTAGCCTGTGGGCCTGCATAGCTGTAAGACAGAAAACATATTAAAGGAGTTAACCAGGTGTGGAAAATTGTTTAGCCGTGACAACAGAGGGAAAAAAAGAATGGCTTGAAAAACTACACTATAGATTTAGAAGAAGTTAGGAGTTGGTGTTGGCCTGGATATAGAGCAACAAGATTATAATGGCAAGAAAGTAATGCTAGCAACAACATTCCTGATCAAAAATGTATTTGGTGACTGCAAACATATAAAATGACTTTACAGGAAGGAGTAGTAATTTTGCTTTCTAAAGTTATGTTTATTTTTAGTAACCAGTTTTGCACCCTTTTTTCCCAAGCATTTGCTCAGAGTAGAATAGATGTTTAGGTAAAAAAACTGGTTGTGCCTTTGCACAATACAGATATTCTTACAGAAAGGGAATAATTGGCAATTGAATGAACCCTCAGAGTTGTCCTTTCTGCTCATAAAAGACCCATGTGTGATCCAAATTGTGCTGTCTAGACTCTCAGGATCCCAACATGTCTGATAGATGACACTCCAGTCAATGAGGAAAGCTGGACTTGAGAAATGCTCCTAAGCAATAATGTAACTTGGCAAGGACAGTGGGTAAGCTGGTCACCAGCCCCAAGTCCCAATTTAGTAGGGGTGCCAAAATAGTGGTCTAGGCAGTAGTAGTCCCATACCACTGCTCTTGTAGTAGCAGCTGGGTGCATGGATGTTGCAGTGCTGCTGTGGCAGCAATAATAGGTGTGGGAAGATCATGCCAAGGCAGCCAAAACCAGGAACTTTTCTCAAGTCTGCAAAACGGGTAAGAATGCACCTTCTCTTATTCACTCAGCAGCAGCACCACCTGATCCCTGTTCCCCAGCAGGGTTTGCCCAGGATGCAAATCCTTCTAGTTAAGACTCTGCTCCTACACTATCACTCATGTCAATATTGATTTAGGAAACCTGGTTTATTTTTAATTGCATAAATCAATGGGCTCAACGCTGAATTGCCCCGCTTAGCATTCTGTATAGGTTTAAATACTGTTCTATTGAAAGACAATAATATACACTCATGGTTACTGAAAAAAGTATTATTTAAGCTGCCAAGAAATAAACTAGGTGTAGGGAAATTCCATATATTCCCTTAATAATAATAAGCCAGATTGCAGGCCTCCAAATTGCAATGAATAGCTAACAGCTATTCCATAACCAGCTTGATATTTCCTAACAAAGACCATGAACCTGCATTAACTCTATTATTATGTAGTGAGATTACTTGTATTCAGCGGCAGATGTCTACTGGAGTTCATTGCAGGCTCAATGGTAGTCATAGGGCTTGCTGTAGGTGAGCATACAGCAGCCTGTATGCTGCTAAGAAAAGTGACCCTAAGACATGTAAAACTTCAATTCAGGGGAGTCCAGTCTGACAGTTCTGCTAACAACTGAAAATAGGGAATTATGATGGAAGGTGTGAGTGTGACATGAACTATAGGCCTTCATACTGATTCTCCAATTTAATATTAACTGTTTTGTAAGATTAATTACTGAGAAATTTGTTTAGCCCAGTTGTGAAATTTTTATAAGCAGTGACTATAATAGTTATTTCTTTTTTTAAATGAAGGTTAGGGGTGCAAAATTCACAATGTGGTAGCTTAAGGAAAAAAATAGCATTCTTCAAGTTTTGTATGAATCCTAACAGTCTTTAAAGCAAACATTGTCAAATGCTGTATTATTATGTTCACAATAATATCAGTTTTCTCACAAATTTTTAAGTTCTCAGTTTACTGAAACATTACAGGAGTTAAAAAACTAGAGAGTTTCTTTTAACCTTGTTTTACAAATCTTGAGCTCCTCCCTCTTGGGGCATGAGGAGGGTATCACAACTCTTTTTTTGAAAGAATTTTTTCCTATCCTTTTCACCTTTGATAAATCATTTACCAGAGCAGTTATCCTTTTTTTCTATGATTTAAACTGGTTAGAAATTAAAAAGCGCTCAAAGGAAATATGATCAAATAAGTCCAGAACAATTTGTAGCAAAACATAAAGCAGACTGAAGCAGAATTGGAAGACTGAGTTCAAGTGTAATAGGTTGATTTATAGATGCACTCTTCCAAGTTTGGCTGGAAATAAAGAGAGGTTTCTACTTCTTCTGTCAGCTACTCTTTAACAGTGTTCACTTCCTGTCTTTTTGCACAAATCTGGCAAGTCAGATCAAGACAGAAGTGAAGGAGTTGTCTGCTTGCATCTTTAAGGATCGCCTCAGTGGTCCTGATTTTATATAGTTATTTAGCTTTTGCATGGCTGACTTCTGCAGGGTCCTCAGGCACCACTCCAGATAAAACGAGTCACCTGTCAGAGATATGAAGGGTAGCTGCAATTAATATATTTGCAGCAGTGACTTGGTCTAATAGCACCTTGTTTCCAAGGTACTCTCCTGTTAAATTTATTTCCTGACTGGATCTGATTTTCAAACAGCTTCATTCAAGGATCAAATTGCTATTTGTTTGTTTATTCTGCTTAAATTGCTAACCGCTCACATATATTAGTTGCTGTGGGTTTGGGGTTTTTTTGTTTTGTTTCATCTTTGTTCAAAAACTCTGTAGGACCTTTCATGAGCACTGCATACATTTTAATGGAATCTACTGCATCCACTATTAAAACTAGGGAAGAGTGTCCGTATGGGTTCAGTGATGAAGAGCTTGGGGAATCCTATAACAACAGTACTAGCTGACTTTTATTTTCTAATATTTTACCTGAGGTCAGCTGCCGTGAGAAATCAGATAATTCTCTTGTGACCCAACTGGTGGTTACTCTTAAACTGAAAAATGGTAGTTTAGTGACACCTGTGTACTAATTAGATGGAAACAAAAGGAGAGAGCAGTACAGTATCTCCAGGTGAAAAAGAGGCGAAGAAAGAAAAGCTGTGCTTGAAAGCACATACTGTGGGAATAATTGGTTTTTTGGCACTTCAGTAAAACAAAGGGCTGCTACTGAGACAGTCAATTCAGTGTGTGCAGATAGTGAGCGTTATGTGAGGATTTGAAAACAAAGATTTAAACTACAGTAATGCTGTATATCAAGAAACTTATTTTACTGTGAGTTTATTTTGGGGGGTGGAGGGGATGAGGAGGGGCATGCCATGGGGATGGAGGTTGGTGTTTGGACCTGCAATGGTAGTGCAAGTTCCTTGTTTCTGCTGGATTTCTAGTTTCTGGATTTGTGACCCAGATACCTTGTTCCAGGCAGACCCAAACTCTAACTGACCACAGCCGCTCCATTTGATAACAGGCAAATTTTATTGCTACACAGCAATAGCAGTTAAGAATAATGCAAACAATTCTGTATCTACCAGTCCTAAAGCTGTCACAGAGAGAAGGTACGTCTGGCCAGTATACGAGCTTCCCTCTGAGGTTCTTTCTTGAATATCAGATGTCAGCAGCTTAGAGGTCAAGAGCTGAGCTCACCCAGTGGGTGGGTGAGATGGGCTAGTGATGTGCCTGTTACCTGTGGTGGCCTCAGGTTTCCCTTTCAGGGATCCTTTGGTGCTCTGAAATCCCTCATTTTGTATTTTTTTTCTCCCCTATGACCCTTCATCTTTGGGTTTTGTTGATTGGTCTCCCTGTGATTATCATACTGTCTGCATTCTGTCCTGTCAGGATATTCCTTTGTTTCACAAACCCACCACATGCGCACACCTTCAAGAGTAAATTGGATGCTTATCTTGCTGGGATTCTATGACCCCAGCTGACTTCCTGCCCTTTGGGCGGGGGCTGGACTCTATGATCTTCCAAGGTCCCTTCCAGCCCTAATGTCATATCTTATGTCTAAGATGTGAAATATCTTTATTTGGGCGTTTATCAGTCTCTGTCCACCCAAACCGGAACTCCCAAGACCTGCAGTTTGGCATTGTCACCTAATGCCACCTTATCTCATGGTATGGAACAGTGTGGTACATGTTTTTCTATTTTTCAGTTTTTCTGTGCATCTGCTGGCTTCAGACACAGTGAGCCATGAAGGAAACTGTCACAAACAGGCTTTTAGAAACCAGTTAACCCTTGCCATTCCCCTGAACCATTATTCTAATGCATACCTGCTTTACCTACATGCCAGTTCCCAAAAGCAAACCTCTACATTTCATTCTGTAGCCATCACTTTCATGTGGCAGCTGAAACAGGTTATATAGCATATATGCTGGAATAAGAAATTCCACGGATATGTATACCTTATTTCAGAAGTAGGTAACCTTTTCTGGATATGGGCTGCAATGACCCACCCGGTCACTGGCAGAGAGAAAGGCAGGTGCTATAACCCAGTCACCACTACTTGTCTCCAGTGGTTCTGGGAGAGTGGCCACAGCCAGTGTTTGTCCCTGCTGCAGCATGGGGAGCATGCCCATACCAAAGCTCCATATCCATGGGCCTTATCCAGTGATTCCTCAAGCTGGATCCAGAACTGTGGGCTGTAGGTTGCCAGACCCCCTGCCATATATAACTGACTATGCAGATAATGTGGCAATATTTAGAGATTCTACATGTGCATATGGCTGTATGCTAAGTTCTAAATTAATTGTGAAACAAAAAAGGATGAAAGTTTAAAGATTTACAGTTTGAAATAATTTTATCACGGGACAAAAAAGTTTAATTTAAGAATACTTGCTGAAAGATTCTAGTTTTTATAGTTAGAATCTCTAAGGGGAAAAAATTCTTTCTTTGGCTGTATACACACCAGATTTTCACTTAACCAGGGGCAGGAAGTTATGGGCTTCATAACATGAACTGTCCTGTGCAAGTAATATCTTTTTCCCATTCAGATATTTGTGCCTGGCACAAAGATGAAGTAAACATGTCATTGATATTTTTTCCCTATAAAAAGTACTTAGCAACATTAGAATTCAAGACTGATTCATTTTCATTATTTAGTTGGATGTCAATACAACCCAGGTTCCATCAGTTCTGACTGTGAGATATTACTTGTGATTGCTTGGCATTTTTTAAAGATGACTGTGGGTCAGTGTAGGTCCTCAGTTCATGCATTGCTCTGTCCAGCAATTGTTGAGAGCAGGTTCTTTTATTTAAAAAAAAAAGAGACACTTTTGTTTCTTAGTTGGACTAAATTAAAGCTTTGGGTGTCGGGGCAAGACTCAAGTACGCTGTCAAGGTCAGTACTTATGAAAATCTAACAATAGAGATAATAGATATAGCTCATAATTACAAAATAGTTTTTCTACTATTTCTTCCCCAGCTTCTCTTGGATTTCTTTTCTGTTCTTGTATTTTATTCTTATCAGTATTGTATCAAATATTATACTGTAATGTGAATTATGTTTCTTTCCGTGGAAGCTTTCCATTGTTTGACATTGATCCAGAGCCATTTACTGCTTAGTGGCATAGGGTTACTGCAATTTCCTACCTCTGTCTTTTATTTTTCTCAAGGGGAAGCCATACCAGGGCTTAACATAATGAATTCTAGTTTAGATTTCCAATGAGAAGGTGAACCAGAATTTGGCTATACCTTCACAGAAGGAACTGTTTTAGAACACCGCGAGAATGGAACTTGCATTTTCCTGGGCAGATTAGTGTGGTTTGCATTCATTTATAAAAAAACGTTTTTAATAGAGAACTATAAATTTAATTTGATTTCAACTTGAAAATTAATAGTCCATGTTTCAAAATGTATTTGTGGAAGGAAAGAGAATAATGTATTTCCAGTGGGCTAGATGAGATAGGAATTTCAATTCTTTCCATGCTCGTGTGCCAGCAGTCCTTTCCTGAAAATAGTATGCTTTCTATATGTTCCTTCTGAGCAAGACACCATGTTTGTTATACAGAATTTTTTGATATTCGTGAGTGTTGCATTTCCTCACAGTCCTGTGGCTAAAAGGTGTATGGTACATTGAGTTTTATTATCTTTCTTTTTTCTCTTTGTTCTTTTTTTAAGATTTAAAATTCTGCTTTTTGTTCAGTGTTTTCAAATGTCTCAGCATTCATTTTACTAAAGCACAGCAGGAATGATTCACAAGCTTGTTAAATGAATATTTTTAGACACTTGCATCTAACCACTGGACCACTGAGTTGATACATGTGCAGAGTAATTTAAAACAGTTAACAGGTATAAACCTGGTTCCCCTTGGCAAAGTGTTAGTAAGGAAGTGGTTTCAATCTACTTGTAAATTATGTGAGACTTCAAAAGGATTTTCCTTTTTCTCTTCTCCTCCCAAGACCAATAACTGTCTATCAAAACACATTGATTGGAATGAATTGCCTATAGCACGCTGTGTGGTTAATTTGCAGAAATTGGGTGGAAAGTCACATGGAGGGTGAACACCTGCAGCTGGTGATCTCTGAAGAACATACATTTTAAAAACCTTGCATATTCAGCAAAGTAAATTCTGTGGATCCAAGCACTTATTCAAATAATATTGCTTGAACTGACAACTGCTACAGAAATCTAGAGAAAACTAATGAAATATCTGTTTTACTACTCTTCTTACCTTTTCTCACATTCTACAAAAGCTGCAGGATAATATATCTCTGGATAAGAATGAGAAACTTGTAAAGAAATGCACTGTGACCTTTTAGCATATACAGATGTACCAAGGCATCCTGGTAAGGATATGAAAATTTCTAAGATAACATCTGGGCTTTTTTATAGTTATGACTTGTAGAGGAAATGCATACTGCATTTGCCCTTCTCTTTGTTTCAAGAATTATAAGAATCTAAGCATTAATAATACTGGAAAGTGTAACCTGTCTTGGGCAGCCCATTATTTTGTTGGCTGTTCCTACAGTTATTCCAGGCTCTGCCAGTTGCTATATGGCAACATGGCTTATGTGAATAATTGATTTTGGAGGTCAGTGACCAAGTTAAAAAACAATTAAAGTAATAAGAACTCTGCAAACACCAAAAAGGTTTCATTTTGCTTTTGAGGCATTTTTAGCCACTTTGTATAAACAGAACAAAAGATTTTTCAAACAAAGGGCTAAGAAGGGCTTCCATTTGTGGAAGGAAGGAGAGCAATGATTTTCATTGGGCTGCAGAGGAGAACAGGAATTTCAATTTGTTCCAGGCCTATGTGCCAGAAGCTCTTTCCTGAATAAATGTATGTCCTCGTTTGTGCCTCCAGAGCAAGGCACCTTTTTGTTATATGGAATTTTGCTGCATTCAGAACTGTTGATACAAAATGGAGGAGGAAGGATGAGTTGTCTGCTTATTCCCAATATTTCACAACTTTCACTTGTAATGTGAGACACCCAGGTGCCAATCTTGTTTCAGCCTGATATGCAGCAGTGACAGCAAACTGCAGAGCTCCCTTCACAGCAGATTACCCAAAGCACCAGTTTACAGTGTCATTCTTTCTCTCTCTGGCCCCATGAATATCTTATTATATTTATATAAAATGGAATAGCTTCAATGAGAGACACTAACAATGCCCTATCTCTTAGTATATTCTCTTGAGAGATGAGAGGTTTAGCATCAAGTACATGCTAAATCATGCAGAAAGGAGATTTAACATCAGGTCTCCTATCTCCCAGGTGAGTACCCAGGTCAATGGCATTATAGAGCATGAAGGTATTGCTACCATCATTGTCAAATGTTTATGCTTCCTTGTGAATCCAGTTTGAAAAATCAAAATGTTACAGAAATGAATCTGTTCAACAGTTCTAAGATTCCTTTTTTTTCTTTTTCTTTTGGCTGAAGGCATTTGCTGAATTCAGTCTGAATTTGCTAGTGGTAGCAACTGCCCACAACTGCATTTGTTTGTGAATTGTTTTTTATTTGTTGTTAAAATGTTACTCAGATCAACATTCCAGTTTCTTAGAGAAGAGAGAAGAAATAGACTGCACTATTTTGTAACCCAAATCTTCACAAATAACATTAAGTATATGGATACATTTACAAAAAAATGGACCAGAACTGCAGCTGATGTAAAAGAGCAAAACTCTGTTGATCAGTTGATATTCCTATATTTCAATGCAATATACAATGACATTCTGTAAGATCTAGAAAGAAACAAAGGTATGCAAACATAGCATTTCAATTTGAAGAACTGATATTCTGGCCTATAAAAATCATAATTTTATTGGCATATTTTTGTGTACTTGGGAAAGGGGTATTTTAAGTGGTGAGAACAAATATAATATACTGTTAGTTTATCTTAATTTACAATATTAGTATATACTAATGTCTCTCCGAATACTAACCTCTTTACCCAAGAAAAACTAAGTGCTATGTTTTTTCTCCCCTTCTAATTCACTAGACAAGCCAGTCTCAATGAAGAAGCAGAGAAGTATTATGAAATGGCAGCGGGATTAAGACCTAATGTAAGTACTTTCTTAATGATGCACATTATTCAAAATGATGAATTCACAATAGTGTAAGAGCCTCTGATTGTTGAAAAAAGGCATTGCTGAAGTGCTTGATCTCTCACCCTGCATTGTTCATATTATTTTAATAGATAATTGAGGTAATTACATAGCCAGCCACTATATTTCTGAGTTTTCTAGGTAGAATCTTCAAGAAAGAAGCAGTATTGATTTTCAGGTTTCTAAATAAAATTTCTAGATTTTTCACACAGTGGTAATTTAAGTGTGGAACTCCTTGCCACCAGATGTTGCAGAAGTTTACAGTTTAGCCAGATTGAAAAAGAGATTAGACACATTCTTGGGGGAAGAGAAATCAGTAGCTATTGCATATGGGAATTAGAGATACCAACTTGAATGCTAGAGCTTGCTAGTGAAAGAGAAACAGTGGGAAAAACCTTGTTCATACCCAGTTCATTCTCCCTTTCAGCATCCACTCTCTGTCACTGCACAACACATGGCTCATTGATGGGTCTTGATATCATTGGGGCCAGGATGTCACATGAGGTCCATAATATGTAGGGATATATGATGAGGTAAACTTAGGGAGTGGATTTCTAGAGAAAGTAAAAAAAGGAAGTAGTAAAGTATTTGTTTTGTAACTGTGAAAAAATCAGCTTCAAAATACCCAACAGAAACCAAACCATATGAAAGTATGAAAGACAGTGTACAGTTTAAACATCCAAAGAATTTAAACTCCTTTTCCCTAGGAATGCCAGCTTTCTATGTACATTTCTTTGTTTTGTTATTTGTAGGGTGTCTTTTATTAGAGATGTAAAGAACTTGAGGGATGTAATTTTAGATTTAAAAAATTCGTATATGCTTCTGAGGAGTCTTTATTATTTGTGGATACCTTAACAGTTAAAAAGTAGCTTAACTTGTACAAAGTTGTTAAAATCATGACAATGTTATTTTTTCTTCATTTCATCATTTTACTCTCAATGTCTCTTACAAATGTCTGTACATGTGTCTGACTTCTGGAGAGCACATTGCATTTTTATAAATTTGAAGGGTGAGGCATCAAAGTTACAGTGTAGATTATTGGCTATATATAATGATTATGCTTCATAATCAGAGCTCTTAGCTCTTTGTATGTAAACTCTTTTTGGGGGGAGGATTGGGTGTTGGAATCTCAGATCATTTCTTGAGCAGGGAAGAAAAAAAATACAATTCTGAGATTTCTTTTATAATGTAATGGGAATAATTATCCTTAATCACAACCATTTACTGCCAGCTAATTCTGGTACAATGGCAAAGTGAAAAAGAGAAAACTGAAAGGAAGCAGAATTAATTGGAAATAGTCATTTTTGATTTCCATTGCCTATGGTTCTCTTATTCTGTTTTTCATTCCTTCTTTTCACCTTTTGGACAACCATTTTTAATGATATTGACATAATGCTTGGATCTGGTTACCTTCAAGCCTGCTAGAGTGCATGTTTTCAGAAATATTGCCAAGTAAAACTTTTTTTTTTTAAATTATAAAAAGTTTCAGGTATGTTGGTGCTCACTTTAAATGAATGATTGCAAAGTGGAGTGGATATGTTGAATGAACTCATATAATACCATAAGGTACCTTAATAGCCTTTAATTTTTAAATCCTTTCTCTGTTCATCCACTCAGCTCTTAATCAGAAACCTGCCATATTCCATAGCCATCATATTTTGACCATAGCCAAGTTATATTACATACACATTAGTATAGATACATATTATGTAACCATAAATTCCATATTTAAACAAAGTGTTGATTTCATATAATCATAGAAAAATAAGGCAGGAACAGACTTGAAGAGGTCATTTAAGTTCAACGTTCCTGCTCAAAATATGGTCATCACTTTTTAAATCAGCCCAGGCACTTTAATCTTTCTCATGGGAAGATTTTTATAACTTCTCTAGCTGATCAGTGTGATCATGGGAAAGGTCTTTGAAGATCATGGCATCCTGATAAAGGAAGCTCTCTGTTTGGGAAGCAGCAGTGCAGGCTTCACAACACATGTATCACCCTGTCTTTGTCTCAACTGTGATCTGAGCAAATCAAGGGTAATTCATTTCCATGGCCCATTAAGTTCATTGACTTTCTGCTGAGTTTGCCAATCAGAATAAAGTATTGTAGCAAGGTTCCAGCTAGAGCTAAGATATACCAGTGGATCACCAAACATGTATTAGTGGGAACAATCTCTTAGTGTTGCCAGATGAAAGGAGGTGATAATTCCCCTCTTTTCAGCACCGGTGAGACCACTTCTAGAATACTGTATCCAGTTTTGGGCCCCCCATCACAGAAAGGATTTAGATAAATTGGAGAGAGTCTAGCAAAGAGCAAGGAAAATGGTTAGAGGGCTGGGGGACATGATGTATGAGGAGAACTGGGGAACTCGGCTTATTTAGTCTGGAGAGAAAAAAGACAGGGGGGATTTAATAACAGCCTTCCACTGTCTGAAGGGTGGTTCCAAAGAGGCTGGAGCTAGACTGTTCTCACTGATAGCAGGTAACAGCAAGGAGCATGGTCTCAAATTGCACCAAGGGAAGTTAATATTAGATATTAAGAAAAACTTTCTCATGAGGAGGACAGTAAAGCAGTGGAAGAGAATATCCAGAGAGATTGTGGAATCTCCATCCTTACAGATTTTTAAGAGCAAGACAGATCAAAAACATGGCTGGGGTGATCTAATTGGGGCTGGTCCTGGTTTGAGCAGGGGGTTGGACTGGATGACCTCCTGAGGAGCCTTCCAACCCTAATTTTATGGATCTGTGATTTTTAACTGGAAATTTAAAAGGCTGTGTTATTTATCTTTCTTTAGTTGCTGTTATGACCCTCAAGAAAAAAAATGCCCCAACGGCTATTTTATGTATTTTAAATTGCAACTTAAGCATGTTAAGGAAGGTGCTATATCTCGTACAACTAACGATTTTAATTGCTTTGTTTTTATTACTATCATCTCTGCCTTATTCCTCTATAGCACAAAGAAAATAAGCCCCTGAATCAGATTGTAGAGGAAGTAAATAATGTCACTCATGGTAACTTGCGCAGGAATACATAGTAAGTCATGCCCAACTATGTTTAGACCTTAATATGTACTTAATGAATCACATCACCATCTCACAAGAGCCTGAAGGATCATAACAAGGTTCATTATAGCTAGAGTTTCTGAAGTATTATCTTTAAGTGTGGTGTTTTGCCAAGTTGTTTTTTTCAGCTATCATATGTAGTCACTTACTACATGAGCATGGCAGGAGGCACAGTTATGGGATCATGCATTAGTTTCCAGCACAACTTGTTGCCACTGCAGGGGGACCTTGGGATTGCGACTCTGAGCTCCTCCTGCACCAGCCCTGCAGCTGTTGGGGCTTGGCAGGGCTTGCAGGCAGCATTCCCCGCTCCAAACATCATTGGCCGCTGGTCTCAAAATGGGGAATGCTGCCCCTGCCGTGAGCCTCATGAGGTGAGGGGATCACAGTGGCAGCAGCATTCCCTTGTGCTGTCCATGCTGCAAGCTCCACAGCTAATGTCACTGTAGAGCTTGCAGCATTGTCAGTGAACGCACTGCCACCACTGCGAGCCTCTTGAAATGCGGGGCTCACAGCGTCAGCAGCTTTCACCTGGACTGCCCTTTCTGTGAACCCTGGAGCCAGTGCCTGTGAGGCTGGAAGTGATGGCAATGGGGAGAACACTGCCACCACTGTGAGCCTTGTGAGGTGGAGTCTTACAGGAACAGCAGATTTTGCCCATACTGCCTCACACCTCACGAGGCTTGCACCGGCAGCAGCATTCTTCCCTCTGCCACTGCTGTGAGCCATGCACCTGAAAATGCTTCCCCCACTGCAAGCCCTGCAGTTGACAGCACTGCCGCCACTGCAGACCTCGGCTGCTGTGGGACTAGAAGCAGGTGGTGCACCCGTGTCTGGGAGCCCCATAGTTAATGGGGCTCCCAGCCACAAGGGAGCACTTGGCCACATATTCAATTCGTGACATTATTAGAACAAACTACAAAGTTATTGCACATTTTTTGTGGGATAACTTCATAGCTGATGGTGTGATAAAACAAACAGTTAATTAGTTAAATGTGTAGCTGGGTCTTGATTATTAACTGGTTAATCATGCCTTAAGTGGAAATGTGTAGAGGGGGCCAGAGTGCCCACTATGTCTCTGGTTCTATATTGGGGTCTCAGGAGCATGTGGAAAGGAAATAGAGTGGCACTGTGGCATAGCAAAAGGCTGAAAAACTGCATGTTTTTTGTGCTTTCCTTTTTAAAGAATTAATCTGGAAGAGGGGAGGGGAGGTATCTGAGCCTAAAAAAGAATGGATGTGTTGTAGGGGGGGGAGTGAAATGATTCACACATTTTAGATTGTTTGACACATGAAGAAACAAGCTGATTCAGATCTGAGTAGTAAAAAGTAGCCTCCCTGTGTATGACTTTTGGTCGGAATTCCTCACGTAATGGGTGCATCTACATAGTCAATTAATGTGCATTTAAGTTACTGACCAGCACCTTAAGGTGCATTAACAGGTGGCTCGGAATGTGTCTATATGTACTCCTGTAGGGAACAGTTCAGTGCAGGGTGACTGCAGGCCTGCTGTGCTTCCCTGCAGCAGCCAGGGGGAGTTCCAGGCTCCCCTGGGTGCCAGCCCTGAGCTGGCAGAGGGGAAGGGGGTCAGTCCTGGACTCCAGGGAGGGGTGGGGAAGGAGGCGAACTGTCCCACTTGTGGGGCATCTCCCTGTGAACCCTGTGCTGAGTGAGGCTTGCCTGGCTCAGCTCAGGTGAGGCAGGAACTGCCTTGCTGCTGTCCGGACTGCTCAGGAGCAATTTGCTCCCAGTCAGCTGTCTACACATGTACTAGTATGCATTAGTTACCATGCATTTAATCTAGTACTTGTATTTCTTGGTACTAGAAATTAATTTACTGCACAATAAATGTTGTGCACAAGTAGACGCTGACACTTTACTGCACAGCAGATTAGTCTACTGCTCTGTAAAGCCTCTTGTGGAGATGCAGCCAATTAGTACATTATTTTTAGTAGTTTTACTCACATTGTCGCATTGCAGTTGTTTCTTGCTTAAGCTTTCCTCTGTTGTATATAGTGTTAAGAAGGTAAAGCATAAGATGTTTTAGAGAAATGCTTCCCAAACTTTTCCTCAGCATGACCCCATTTGTGGCCCCATTTCTTCAGCATGGCCCCTCACTCCCAACCCACAGCCCCCCAAGTCCTGTGACCCATTCACTGATGTTGCAACCCCATTCAGGGTCACGGGCCACAGTTTGGGAACTGCTGTTTTAGAGACTGCTACTATAAAATTGTTCTTCTTCAGATACAGACAGATTTAATTATATTGACATTAAATGATCCCAACATAAACTCTGACTATTAAACTTGTGCCTGCATAATCCTATAGCTATGCTTGTGTAGCAAAACCATAGGAACAATTTCTCTTGGGATTAAAGCTACAGCACTAAGCTAACTTGTACTGCTACAGGATCATGTAGGCACAACAGTTAGATTATAACATCTGATTGTGCATGTCTGAGTGGCAGCTCCCACTCTCCTTTTGAAGAAGCTAACAGGTACATTTGTCCACACTACTTGGCTTGCTGTTCTTCAGCCACTTCATTTACTGTACTTGTTGCACTGTACTTGTTGAAGCTACAATGCTGAGATAGAGCAATGGTTGAAAATGGGAGCAGAGACATTCAGTCCGAAATAAACATACAAATAATAATAATAATTATATTTCACTGTTGATATAAAATGACATCCTTCAGAAATTCTGGCAAACTCCTCATCACTGAAATAATTCCAGTTAGGTAAAAAATGCTAATATTTCATTTTTATTTTTTAAAAACATGCTAAGAGGGTGACTGAAAATTGAGAGACAATTATGTCTGTAATAATAGGACAGTTTTAAATGTACTACAGGTAAATTAAAATGTGCACGGGCTCCTGGACTCTTCTTCTCTCCTGATTGCGGACAGGATGGAGTTTCAGTTCAAACAGTGAAAACAGTTATGGCATTGAAGCCTAAAGGCAACAGAATTTGAAATGCAAGCCTGAAGTAGTGAGAAAAAATCTAGATACCATTAAGCCCATCTTTAGTCTGACAGTTCTTTGTAGCAACAGTCATGTGTCAGCCTTGTTTGGAGTTATTGGTAGATAAGTACTAAACTTCACTTACAATGATTTCCATCCAATTAAATATTATAAGAACAATACCTTCTGTAAAATATACTATAAAATGGGAAGCTGTTTTTGTTAAATTGTATTCAAGAGGTATATGTTCTATGGTCTACATTCATTCTTTTTCGAATGGACTTCTGAAGGACTGATATAAAGAAAACATTCATATTAAATCCTTCTCAGCTTCTACTGGAAGGCAATTTGTCAATTCTAGCTATTGTCATCCTGATGAAGTGTTGACTAGACACATTGGGTACATACAGGTGTTATATTTAGATCAACCTAAGCAGGGCTAGGTCAGGCTAAATGCCCACTCAGGCAGGTGTTCAGAGTTTAAATTGGCCAAAAAATGGTGCACCCAATCTAAGTTAGTTCACCTCAGAAGATGCGCTAACTTAGATCAAGAAAATGTTAATCTGATTTAGGAAAGGGTTTATCTAATCTAATAATTCGCAGCACAGGTCTGGGGTAGAAAAACCCATTTGCTCGCCCTGGCCCTGTGCTCTTCCTAGCTCATTGACCCTGACTGGGATATTTTTAGCCTCCCCACCCAGATTGCTTCCCCCGGCCCCCCCATGGACCCACCTACCACCCCTGCAGCTCCCAACCCCTATGGATCTGTTAGCTCCTCCCTCCACCCTGAGCTGTTTACCTGGATTGCCCACACCACTCCCAGCAGTGGCACCTAAACCTAGAATGGGTGCTGCTGTCAAAATCCACAGAGGCATTCAGCCTAGTACTTAATGATGGGGTTGTTTCCAATGTCCATAGTCAGGGGCCAAGCCAAAGTCAAACTGGGCCAAAGGGGGTTACCAGAAGAGGATGTCAGGAATCGATCTGAAATCAAACCCAAATACACGTGCTAATCCCAGGGAGTTACCAGAAGCAGATGTCAGGAAGCAAGCCAAAGTCAAACTGGGGTTCCAGATTTTAAGAACTGGGTACAAGGCATGAATGCAGGAACAGGCACCAGGGAAGTCACATGGATGAGAGCTATACACAGGCTGAGGCCAGTTTGTGGCACAGCAGGGACCAGGTGCTGCAAGAGGATCACTGGAACCAATTAGAAGGCTCAGGATAAGTTTGTCCTGCTTAGGGGGTTGAGTGTTGCTGACCTGTTGCCCAGCTGCAGTGTAGAGGCCTTACAGCTATCCCCCTCCTTCCTCAAAGGGAGCTTCTAGATGCCAGGCTTGTTTGGAAAAGCCTGATGAAACTCCCTAATCAGATCTGGTGCATGGACATTACTAGCTGGTTTCCAGGAGTCTTCGTCCAGAATGTACCCCTCCCAGTCTACCAGATAGTGCATTTCTCCCTGATCCTCTAGGAATTCAAGATATGAAGGACTAAGAACTCTCCTTCTTCCTGGACCTGCAAGTGAGATGGATGAGTAAGTGTACAGCCTGGAAATGGGTTTTGCTTATGCAGTTTTGGTAATGAGATATGAAAGACCAGATGTATTTTCATTTTCCTAGGGAGCCTTAACCTGTAGGTAACTGTGTTAATCTGTGCAGTGATGGTGAAGGACTCAGGTACCAGTAATCAAGCTTGCCAGATGGCCATGTGGATCTTGTATAGCAGTAGACAACCAGACCTTCCCAGTGAAAAGTCTGGTGATTCTCAACAACCCCCGTCTCCAAATTTCTTGTAGGCCTCTCTGGCAGTTTTCAAGTACTCTTTTAATTCCCTTTGGACCTGGTGAAGATGTATAACTAAATTGGCCATGGCTAGTGTGTGGAAGGCCCAAGGGGGTTGGAGATAAAATTGGGGGTGAAAATCATAATTAGAGAAAAAAGGAGACTGGTTGGTGGACGTTTGTTCAGCATTATTGTATGCAAATGCTGGGAGGGGAAATAGAGAGATCCAGTTGTCTTGGTGATAATTTAGAAAGCACCAGAGATACTGTTCTATTATTTGATTGAACTGTTCTGTCTGCCCATTGATTTGTGAATAGTGGGCTGATGAGATCTATGGCTGGACATCTAATAGCTTCAGGAGTCCCCTCCAGAAATGAGATATGAATTCAGATCTGTAATCCAAAATGATGCTCACGAGGAGGCATTTTAGCCGGAAAAAAGTGGTTGATGAATAGCCATGCAATCTTAGGAGCTGTGATGTTCAGGGAAGGGAACAGAATGAGCCATCTTGGTCAGAAGATCCACTACCACCAAAATGCTTGAGTGAGGTATGTGTGGTAGGCCTGTAATAAAATCAACAGATACCTTGTGCCAAAGTTGGCTCAGTGTTGGTAGTAGCTGGAGGCCCAGTTGCTTCATGCATGGGGTCTTGGTGTGAACACATACCTTACATGAGGCAACATGGCTCTGCATGCTCTGCCAATGTTTCTGGAGCAACCGGAAACTTTAGAGGACTTGACTGGTGGTTTTGGTAAGTCTGAAGTGCCCTGCAAGTGGGGCATCATGACAGTGCTCTAGGACTCTGATCTGTTGTTCTCCTTCTGGGATATGTGCAGGGATCCCTGGTACCAGGAGGTCATCATGAAACTCGAAATTTGATGTGGGGAATAATTCAGGGCCTTCCAAGTCCTGTTGGACTCAAGAGACCAATGGGTCTTAGAGAAGCATAGAATAGAGCTGTGACACAAGGTATTTGTTTACCTTGATAAAGTTCCTTGGACCCAGGATGTAGGAAGAAGTTCTGAATGTTCATCTTTCCAGGACAGGGCACCTGCCTTAGTGTTCTTGGTACTTGGGTGGTAGCTGATTTTGAAATTAAACCAGGTCAAGAATAGA
Source organism: Crocodylus porosus (assembly GCF_001723895.1). Lineage (NCBI taxonomy): Eukaryota > Metazoa > Chordata > Crocodylia > Crocodylidae > Crocodylus > Crocodylus porosus. The sequence goes on along the minus strand of NW_017728931.1, from coordinate 70,015,826 downwards.
GACCCATCTTTCTTGGTTATAAAGAAAGTCAGAGCCCCAGTAGTGGAGGGCCTAATAAACCCCTTTTGCAGGTTCTCTTTGATATACTCCTTGAATGCCTTTGATTCCATCGTGGGTCAATCATAGGGGCAGTTTGGGAAAAGTTGATTTACCCCCATCTTATCAAATGCATTAGTCAGGTTGCAGTATTTTTCCGGGAGAGATGGGTCACTGGCTGTTGGACAAGCAGTCTCTATTAGTACAGGCTGTGATCCCTTTGTCAATAATGTGATGAGGCTGGCAGCTTTGGCCCTACACTTGATCTGGACCCTGATCAGAGACTTCCCAGGAAACTTGCCTACAGAACCAATTTAGCATTCCCTCTGTCCTCTTAGGACATCTGGATTATGGCAGGACAGACAGCCAGGGTGTCTCCAGGATGATTGAACAGTAGGAAAAAATTAATTAAATCAAAGAAAAGGAGTTCACCTGTTCATACCTTCAGGGGAACCATTTTCTGTGTGACAGGCTTAAGGAGAGGGTGGATCCATTCATTGACTCTACTACATCAGGAGCAGATCTCAGGTAGCAAACCGAAGTCAAATCGGAGTTCCAGAGTTCAGGGACTAGGAACGGGGTCAGGAATAGGCACCAGAGAAGTCACGTGGATGATGGCTACACACAGAATGAGACCAGTTTGTTGCATAGCAGGGACCAGGTGCTGTAAGAACTGCTTAAGAGCAGCCCTGGAACCAATCAGCAGGCTCAGGCTCAGTTGGCCCTGCTTAGGGGGTTGAATATTGCTGATCTGGTTGCCTGGCTGCAGTGTCAAGTCCTTCCAGTGGTGAACACTTCTTCACACCCACTGTCATACCAGCCTGATCCAAATAAATGCCACTGCTCACAATGAAAAGCAAGAAGGTTTCTAGACATGTTGACATTTCACCCTTAATAGATGAAAATAGGAATATTACTGAAAAATCTCTGTGTTTAAAGATGGGGTCTAGCAATCATTCATCTTATAATATTCAACAACCAGGAAATTGCTTTAATAGGTTGTTAAGCAGTTTGCAATTACGCTTCTAGCTAATTTTGTTGCGGAAGTCACGTAAACATTTGCTTTAATCTGACATTCTTTTTTCCAGCACATGGGAAGTTGATTAAAGTTTAAATTTATGTATTTGTTAGGATAGCATTTGTGTAGTAGTGGAGCATTTCTAATGTCTTAGGTCTGAAGTTAAAACAGCCAGTCCCAAAAAAAGACTACTCATGAACCTCCCGCATGTGGCCCTGGCTTTTAAAAAGAAAGGGTGCTTTGAAGTACTGCCTCTGGAGCATTAAATGAAAGTTCACCAGATCCTTGAGACTTTGAGCAACCACCTTGAGCTGATTGGTTTGGATGCATTCCTCATGAAGATGCCATGACCTGCAAGCCACTGCCCTCCTACATACATATTAGTCCTGCTTACAGTCTACAGCTCTTGACAGCTTTAAGCCCCATGTCATCAGCACATTGCCAGATACAGCTGTTTCCACTCTTCCACTTCAAAAAGTTTTGATTAAATACCTTACTGCTACAACACACATACAGACACACACATAGCATAAGGGTAGGGAGTACTTCACCTATAGGCAAATATAGTCTTCACTGGATAGTATAATCAAATGGCTAGGGAAAGATATTAAAAAAGCTGGAGCCTCAACGGATTCAACCTTTTCAGGTTAGTCTAACCTGCCTAGGCTGAACCAGTTCATACCAGGACAAACACGCTCTCTGGACGGAGGCAATGTGGGCACATGCCTGCAGTTGCTCAGGCTAGGCACAGGGCATGCTATAGCCGGCCCTTGCCTGGAGCAAAGCTGGGGGGGGGGGGGGGGCGGTGCAGCAAACCCAGGCTGAACTGCCCAGAGAGGAGTTTAATTCCCACTCCCTGTGCCACTGACAGAGACCTGACCTGCGTCTGCCTGCGCTCCCCCATCACTACTGCAGCAGGTGGAGCACCGTGGCCCCTGAGGCAGAGGGGGACAGGGAGCAGAGTTTGTTTCCCCTGTACCCCACTGGCAGCCACGTGGCTCCTGGCCTGTGGAATATGCCCCTGACTATCCCCTCTGCCAGAGGCTGGAGGGAGGAGAAATAACCCTGTCCCTGCCCCCCCAGGGGCCCTGCCCCATCCCCACCGCTGTGGCGGGAGGGGGCAGGGCCCTTACTGGGGATGTCAGCCCCTGTCACACTGTGGGGGAGAGTGAGCCCCTTCCCAGCAAGGGGCTGTGCTGTGGGCTTGGGCTGGGCATGGCACCTCTGTTCTGTTACAGGTTTAAACCTGTTTCTGACTACTTAAACTGCTTTATGTGTAATGTCTATCCCTGGCCAATGTGGAAGACTGAAGCATTTCTTAAATTGAAGGGTGTATATAATCAACTAGTATACTATAGCACATTACTGCAGTCTTCAAAAGCAGTTTATCAGTGGGGGGTTTTCCAAACATTTATGGTACGAGTTTCATGATGAAGGCTCTGATCTTGCAGTAAACTCCATGCAGGCCTATTTCATTGCAAGATGAGAGTCATGTAAGTCAGTCTTTCCAGACCTCTATCAGCTATGGAGCTGTAGAACTATTTTAAAAGTAGACTATTTGGAAATCATTCTTCCTCAAAAACCTTCTCATGAGACATGCTTCCAGTCTCTCATCTGATCAGTGTTAAAAATGTATTACTTTAGTGTATGGCAAAACAAGATGGGTACCTTCTATGATACTGTAAACCTAAAGAAATAAATAATATATGTCAACTTTTATCTCCAACATATGTTCTCTGATCATGAGAACATAAATTACCCCATAAGCTGTACAAGTAAGGATATCTACATTTGCCCTTGTCTTGGATCAGAGTGGTCAGGAATGCAGAATAAGGGAAACTCCATGGAAAATGGTGTTAAACTTAAAGAAATGTCACTTGATAGTCATTGTGTACTGGGCCATTTCACCAGTCTCAGGGAGATCTTCGTAAAGTGGGATGACAGTATTTCTTACACCAGCTTTGTCACTACTGGTAGAAGTGGATTCTGCAGCCTTTCCCCTAAATTATCTCTTTCCTTGCTTGCCCAGAATAGTTACCACTTGTCTGTCTTTGGTCCCACATCTTTTGAACAATGGAATGATGCCAGACTCTCACATTTACTTCTTTTCTGTACTTGCTCCTGGCTATTCAGGTCTACTGTTCCCAAACTTTTTGAACCAACAGACCACTCTACACACTTATTTATTCATTTATTTATTTATTGCAGAGAGCCATGGACCATTATTGTCAAACTTTTAATTGAAAAGATAGGGGACTTAGTGAGATTCATGCACAATTTATTATGGCCTTGCAGACTACTAATGTTCTGATTCATTACCTTTCTACCTTTTTCCCAGCCTCTATCAAATTCTTTTATACTCCTAATCACTCGCTTGTACACAGTCTTTTGCACATGCCAGAAAATCCCAAAGCTTCCTAATGTGCCAGGTCTTGAATAATCTTTGTTTTGGCATAGACTTGTTGAGGGCTAATGAAACTCTCTCCCTGCTTTATTAAACATTTCTCTCCTTCTAACAATTTCTGGCTGGGAGCCTGGGTCCTCCCAGAACAAAGACCTTGGATGAAAATAGTTAAAATTGGATATTTACCAACAATACTGAAGTGGAGTATCTGGAAGAGTTGTCTAATTGGAAAAGCAGCTTACTCAGCTGTGGAAAACTGAATATCCTTTGGAAAATATGTTACCATCATCTCCTTAAAAAGTGCACATACTCACGCACACTACAGAAGCTCTATAAGAGCAAAGGATTGAACACAATATTCTGTATTATGGAATATTTAAATCTGTTCCTTACCGTTGTGATCCATCTTCGTGTTTGAGCTGTGGGAGGTTTTGAACCACATTTTCGCAATTCTCATCTTTGATTTTTTTTATGAGAACTAAAATAGACAATGGGGGGAACAGACACTTTCCATTTGGAATGGAATTCTAATGTTTGTTTCCTTCACAGAAGAAACTCAGTTTAATTGACAGTCTGTTCAAATCTGTGTTTATTTAAAACAGTCAATGGAGATGGGTTGTGTAGACATTCAGGTCTGGATAAAATGTGTCCCTTAACGTTCCTCCTTTCAAGAGTTTATGCGGGTTAGATGCCACACTTAAAATTGTTTTAACCTTACAAAGTTACCATTTTGTCTGTGCATTTTCTAAATTAACAACAAAAAAAGTGTTTCACCTAATTACTTCTTGTTTACACAAATGGTACTTTTTTATGATGAAACTTCACCAGTATTACTCCTGATTTACCTAAGTATGAGAAGAGAATTGGTCTCTCTAATCAAATTAAAAATATGCAGTGTGTTATGAAAGTTAAGCTAAGCTGCTGTTTGAAAAATGTTATCCAGCAATTCTCCACACAACAAAAGAGATACTTCTTTGAGACATTTGTACAGAGTTTTGTTAATATAATAAACTTGCTTTCTGTAAGGGGTTCCCTCTCCAGGGGAAGCTGTGAAGTCCCTAGAGTCCCTTCAGCCCTGCTTCCTTCTGCTTGTTTTGGGCAGCTGCCTCTTCATCTTTCCTGCCATGTCTTGATGTTTGTTATCTATAAAGGAGGCTGCCGCAGAGTTTCCCAAACTTCTCTCTCTCTCTAATGACCACCAGGTGCTTGTGGTTCTTGCCTTAAGGGCTAATTGCGTGGCTGTATTTCACCCCTACACCAGACTCTAAGCCTTGTCCTGACAGTTTTGCCCTAATAATTAAATAGCTGTTATCCTAATTATTGCTTTAATAGATCCATAGATTCATAGATAGTAAAGCTGGAGGGGACCCTGGAAGATCATCACGTTCAGCCCCCTGCACCAAGCAGGAAAGACAGCTGGGGTCAGGTGACCCCAGAAAGGTGACAGTCTAATCTTCTCTTGAAGATTTCCAGGGTAGGCGATTGTACCACTTCTAGAGAGAGCCTATTCCACAGTCTGGACACCCTAGTTGTGACGTAGTGTTTCCTAATGTTGAGCCTGAAACAGTTTTCCAGGGATATGTGACCATTACTCCTAGTTTTCCCCTGGTGAGCAGTTGTTCACCAAGCCCTAGATGTATGCTTCTGATGTAGCAGTAAGCTTATCACAAGAAACTATCCATATAAAATATAAAACAAAATACTTCAGGGGGAAATTTTTTAAGGCATATTATGTTTCTCTAGAGTGATATGCAAAATCTTCTTGCATGAATACATAAATATCCCCCCCCCTCCAAAATTACTTCCCTGCTTCTGGAAAATCATGCTTGATGATTACTAGCATTGTTAAACATTTTCTATGATTGTTTCATTGGTACCAAGGTACTAATCATTTTTTGTTTTCTGGACAGCTCAGTTTAAATTAAAGCATACAGTACTTCTCATGTCAAGTGAAGATCGTAATTCTTAAATGATGGGTCATAATAGTCCAAGGAAAAACATTTTATAGTTAAGGTAATACTTAAACCATTTTTTTTCTAAGATTCCAGTTCAGAAGTTACTGGGATAAGTGCCAACCTTGCTGAACAGAAACCCATTCAACCATTTTTTAATTTATGTTCATTGCCATTATGTAAATATAACATCTTTATATCCATATATGAGTATCTGCTTTGTATAGCTGAAAGTGGGGACAAAAATATATAGAGTCATATAGGCTTATTTCTGTGAGAATTTTGTTTTCTGCGTTAAGTACTTATAGACTGATTTTCAAGATTTCTTTGTAGTATCTAGATACAGAATAACTGCAGGATGAACTGTGTAGCTCATTGAATGAATAATTCAAAAAGTAGGTCTGTGAAACTAATTAACTGGATGCCACAGCCTAGTCTTGTACTATTGACTTAAATAAAAGAGATCATCATGCTTTGGGATAGTAGGAGTCAGTAGTCTGTTAAGCTGCAGTCACTTTTGCTGGACTCATCAGGGTAGAAGAAGATGCATCGCAGGCACACCTATGCACTTGATTGTGATTTAGAGTTTTCCAGCAATAGAGCAGAGGGTGCCAATATGCCTGCATCCGTTCTTATTGAGATCAGGATCATCTGTGCCTTGTGAATGTAGCTCTCAGTGTCAATCAAAAATAAAGTGCCATAAAATGTAGAACTTGCAGCAGTTGATTAGCATTTCAGAAATTAAACCATCTGTTTGATCTCTGTTTAAAAAGAATCTAGCAAGGTTCTCCTAATAAAGTATTCCAGTGCTGATTCTAACAACAATACAATGAATTTATTATCCAATTAGAATTGATAAGGAAGTGGTTTTTAACGCTCATTTAACAAACCCAGCAACTCTACATACTCAGTAGGGTATATTGCAGTAAATAACTTTCTAATTTTCTTTCTAACCTACCATGCTGATATATTTTCCACTTAAGATTGATTTCTAGAGGAGGGATGGTGTATCTACTTTGATATTCCCTCCTTCAGCTCTACGTATTTTCCCGTTGTGGTGGTAAGGGCATGGATGTATTTTTTTGAGAACAGCAAAACATCTGACTGAGGGCATTTGTATTACTAATAATGCTTTGACAACTATAAAAGGAATACCTGATTAATATTTTTTCTATACACATTTAACACAGCTGCTTCTTACAGAAGATCTAAGTGACCCGTTTTTATTTTATGTGTATTGTTCCCACTAAGGTCTGAATACAGAGACCTCTCCACATGGGCTGGATCTGCTGGGCAAGGGTGTGAATTAGTGCTGGCTTAGGTTGGAAGAGATGCACATAATCTTTCAATAACTTTTCTTACTACCTTCCTAGGGTGCATTTTGCTTTTCTCTGGGAAAAGGCGGCACTGATAGTGGAAGGGTGAGGGTTGCTGTCAGTTCCCTGATAGATAGTCCGCTCTTATAGGAAAAGTTAGAAACACAGTGTACAAGACAGGTTGAAACTCATAATGGTATTTGGCATTATTAATATTAATGAACAACAAAAACATAAGTTTAAACTGATAATCTTAATATTTGTAACCTATTCCTGAAATGAGGAATAGGCAGCACTTATTCTAATATGAGACAATTTTACTAATTTTTCAGGTATTCCAGTGAAATTGTTCTCAGCCATGGAACAACAAATAGCTTTACTTAACCTAACTTTATGGTTTCTAAAAGTGTTAAATGCCATAGCATCTGGCTGCCTCTCACTAACTGAAAACAACTACAATATGAAAAAAAAATCAAGCTCTCTCCAAATAACAAAAAATTAAAAACTTAATATGAATACCAATATGATGATGAGTGCCTCTCAAACATACTGGGCTAAATGACTGGGTTTTTTTCTAGGGATGAGCAGTGTTTAGTGGGGTAAAAGTTCAAGACTCTGCCTTTCCATTTTTCTAAAATGTTATTGCCTATAAATATACTTGTAAATATAATTCCATTTTTCAGTTGTAGTGTTTGAAAGGTGAGTAACTGCTCCTTTGCTAGTCTTATTTAGAAACCTTGTTCCCAGAAGACATATTTGGTGCATCTGTTGATGAAATCCACAGATTTAACACTATACTTATATCCATAATAGAGAAAGAAAATGCTTCCTGCATAGAGAATGTGAAAAACATAGGGCCAGCAAACATTTTTGCTTCAGGAATAAATGAGGGAGTAAAGAAGAGGATACTGGTAAGTGGAAGTAAAAATTAACTCTTCTAGGATGCTAGGAAGGTAGGCTTGGGGTGGACAGGGAAGCTTAGGTTTTTTGGATCCCTGCCACAAGTAACACTTATGACATAATTAAGTGGTTAAACACAACTTTAAAGACCTGGCCACCCATTCATTCAATTAATGATGTGATAAAACCAGGAATAAGTGACAAAGCTATTACACAAAATATGCATAGTAATTTTGTTGTGAGTTTCTTTCAGTCTTCTTATTGAACATGTACCAGTGCTTCCAGTTTCTAGATCACTGTGTTCTCCAAAAGCTGGGAGCAGTAGTTAGCTGATTGGGGTCCCAGCTTGAGGAGCACAGTGAGCTCCCCTGGCTAGGAGCTCCAATCAGTGAAGTTCTCAGCTGTGTGGCCACACCATGCACTCCTGCAGCTGGAAGCTCTGAACCCATTAGAGATGCACATGGTGTACCCCTGTGGCCTCAGGAGCATAGATACCCCTGTGACCTCAGGAGCATCCAAGCAACTGGGATGTACTGTGCACCCCAACACATGGCATGATGGGATCTGATACTGGATCCCATGATCATGCCTCCTGCCAGGTACATGTGGCATGGCAAGAAGCACAATTTTTAGGGTTGTGCATCCTATCCCATCTTTTTAATGTCTGTCAGTGGCCTTCATGAGCATGCATACTTTTAGGGCCTATTTGACTAACTAAATAAATGACAGACATTGTCACATAATTAACACTATTGTATGTGTTATTACCTAAAAAAACAACTTTGCTAGGTTCTGTGCATTCCCACTGTACAAGATGTCCATGCTGCTCAGAACTTACAGTCTAAGTATATGAAACAGGCAAAAGGCTGAGGAAGAGGATGTCTTTGTAAATAGCAAACTGCTACAGGCAGTGAGTAGGTGACTTCCCACATGGCATCAAGGTTGGGAAGTTTGTGAGAGTCTGGAATTAGATCTTTTGACAGCCAGTCCAGCCAACCTTCTTGTTACATTTTAGGAAAGAAAATAAATACATATTTTAAAGAAAATACTAATCACAGAGCACAGCTACATGAGATGCCTACTGTGCAGTAGCTGAATAATGCTTCATACTAAGGCACCACAGCATGGACAGTACTAATATACAACTGTGCCGTATTATTAGGCTACTGCACAGTAGCATCACCTAAAAGACGTTCACCAGTACTGCTTCAGTGCATCTCCAGTTACTGCACATTTATTTAATACTTGCTTATACAAGTACTAAATAAATGCTCAGGAATGACTGTGCAGTAGCATCTTGTGTAGATGCACCCACAGTGTTGGATCCTGGTACCCAACCAGCTTTTGGAACTGTGGTAGGAAAACTCTAAATTTTATGTTCAAGTTCATGCATTAGTATTTAATGGTATGAATGTAAATGAAACAAATGTGGATATAACACAATACTTCAAAACAGGCCTCATGTAGGTAGTTATTAATTTTTACTACTTGTATAGCACTGCAGGTGGTCTCTTGGGCCAAATACATAGGACAGCAATGCTAGGGATTGCAAGACACAAGGTAAAGCAAATGGTAAGTGTCCAGTGGCACAATTTTAACTTACAGTTCACAATTTTAACTGGCTGTGTTGATTTTAATTACTGTATGCTACATAGAGTAATACCTGTAGGTTGTACTCTACCAATTTTTGTACATTACATGATAAACTGTATTTTACAGAGCAAAAGGACTACTGTACTGCCATGTTCCCTCTTTCCAGCTGTTATTTATCTACCCGTCCTGTGGGAGCTTGGATGTTCTGAGCATCCAAGAATGCAAGAGTTAGTGGGCCAAGAAGGAGACCAAGCATGATTCTGCCTGTGTGGCCTTTCAGTTAAAGTGTATCCTGGGAACGTGCAGAGTCTTGGTTCTTGACCTTGCTTCCCATAATTATTTGCACATTATTTGCATTACACAGTCATTTGCTGGGAAACAGAAATAATCCTAGTGACAAAAACTAGACTCCTCCGCTTTCAGCCTTGTCTGCATAATGGTCTACTTTCAAGAGGAGGAGAAGGCTTCCCTCACTTAGTGTCTATTACAGCCTGGTATTTAGAGAATTGGGTCATAGGGCATAAAATCCCTTTAGGTGAGGAGGGCTAGATTCCAGATCTCCCACTTCCTGGGAGGGTTCTAGAGTTGTAAATACTAAATTAATGTTCAGACAGTGAGGAAGAAGAGGAGAGCAAGTAAGATGAGTCATTCAGAATGCCTTGTCTTTAGAAACCCTCTGTGCAGGTATCATCAGATGTAGGTGTATGCTTTTTGAATTGCAAGTGAATGAAGATGTTTAATGTGTAATTTGAGTCGGGTACCTAAACTCCTCAGAGGGGAAGGAGTTGGCTGCCTCAAGGTATCTCCAGGCTTTCAGAATCACCTTTTAGAGGTACTTAATGTTACCTGGGTTCTGTGTTGGGGGCCTCCTCACCTAAAACTGAATCTTTCTTGGACCTCTACAGTTTTTCCATGGCCTATATAGAAATTCTAGATGCCTACAATCACCTTCCCAGATCAGGCATTCAAAACATAGGTGAGCCAATAGCTAGATCATGGCACATGCTGAGATGGTTGGAAACCTACCCTCAGTTCTTCCATCCTGCTTCAGCAGTGGCTACTGATCGCATAATGTATTTTTACATTGTAGATCTTTTCTGAAGGTGTGTTTTTAGTTTAGCTTTGCTCTGGGATGGCCTTGGTAACATTGGGTTGTACAGTTTACTGCAAGCTGAAGTTATGTTTTCCCTATCATTTTGGAGCTGTGCTCAGCACCCAGTATTATTGATCAGCATCTAAATTGCTGAAATCAATTTAAATTGTCTTGATAAACAGCTACATTTATTTTCCCTCCAGCACAATTGCCAAATTGTAAGTTGTCAGCGGAATTGATAGTGATTATATTGCCGTGGGATAGTTATTCAAAAATAAAACCATGTACAGAGGCGAGAGAAGGACCTGAAATGCATCCTGAAATGTCTTACTGTCCACTACATTTCTTCATCCTTTTCTCCTGTTCTTTTAGGTTCTGATAACACACCTTTGACTAATATCTTTGACTTTGTTTTAATTTATGATTGTGTCATGCTCCTTCCTTACTTCCCTGTGTAATTTTATATCATTCTTATTCCGTCATTGTTCTAAAGAGCTGTATCAAAGTGAATGAAGGATAACAAAGTAATTTTACAAACCTGTTGCCATATATTCTGGTAGAGTTTAGAGCTGTATTCTGAGAAAGTTTGTTAACACCAGTAAGTCTCTTAAGACTCTGTGTCAGCCACCATAGTCAACACCTAAATAAATAGTAATGAACCAGCAGGAAGAGAAATTTCTGTGGAAACGATGTTTATAAAACAGCTAATTAGGTTTGAAATGCAAATCTTTAGTTTATAAGTAGTACAGTAAACAACATTGTCTCAGTGACATGATAAGGGCCTGATCCTGAAATCTTCATGGGAGTGATTACCAAAAGAAAAATCATTAATATTTTTTGGCCTGTCTTGGATGGTTATTTATATTATAGTTATCAGATGTTGCTTTCACAGGGCCTGTTATTTTCAATGGAAATGAACTTCATTTCCATTTTTTGTTGTTGTCCAGTTTCTCAAGCATTTTACCCTTTAAGATGCCCTTAAGATTCTTCATGGTCATCCCACCCCCACTCTAATTGCTACATCAAACTGTGGAATAATTCAGGTTAATTTATGGAAGCTGCTTGAGTCTAAATATTTTAAATGATATCAAATAAAACTTTCTACTAGAGCTTCCTCAGACTCTTCTGGGCCCAAAGCAGTCTTCCCGTTTATATTCTTAGCATAGTATGCATAAGTATGTTCCTTTAAGAATAGCATTCCTTTCCGTCTCCCTTCTGTTGTTCCCCATCCCACCTCATTATCTGAAGTCTTAACTTCATTAGTGAAATTGTATAAGCTTTTTTGAAGTAGTGGGAGATGGATTCATATATTAAAATTGGGCCCAAAAGCGTAATTCAAACATTCGCTAAATCAGTGTTCTGGCTACCTGTGACTGCATTCCTATGAAAAGGCATTCTGCTTAACACTGTACATCTCTAATGCCAGGTGAAGTAGATCATGTTATATTCCTTTAAATGCTTCAGATGTCTTTTAAATTAATCGCGTGTGTTATCAGTAAACTGTATATTTTTTCAATGAAAAAGAAAGTTAGTTCCTGTTTTCAGAAATGGAAAGTGTTGATGTGCAAAAATGTACAGTTATTCAAAGATTTCATGTAGTGTTAAAATATCTCCCATTTTTCCTAATGGGACAGAATATTGTTATTAAAATTACTATTTGTCCCTACTGTGCTGCAGATGACATTTTCATTTAGCAGACATCACATTTGCTGTGAATAAGAATTTTCTAATTAATACAGTCTGTTCTTGCTGCATAAATAGTTGCATGTATTAAATGGCAATCTGGGGTAAATATTAAAATGATTGAATTATAGACATCATTGCACATCTTGTGTTTTTTTTTTTCTTTTTACAAATAAAAACTAAGTAATTTGAAGATATTTGTATGAAATTCTAAACTGCGAGGAAAATTGTATATAATTATCAGACGCTGTACACTGATGAAAATATTTGAGCTGGAAAGCTGGAGGAGTTTAATTAAAAACACTTTGAGGTCTGGAAAACTTATTTCAGTGATTTATTTTTCTAAAATTATGACCACAATATTAAATACTCATAAAGTATGTTCTTATTAAGTATCTTTGCTTTACTGTAATAAAAGCTATCTAAAAATATTCATCATAGTTTCCATATGGAATGAAAGAATGGTTTCTGAGAGGCTTTTTGACTATGGAGAAAAGCAATTGATGCATAGCTTTTGGGAACAGAAATCCTAAGGCTACCCAAATTACAAATGTTCTTTTGGGACTTTTCAAGCTGCCATTATGATATACAGCATTTAATAGTTGTAACTTTTGCATTTAGAATGTACAGTGTGTAATACTGTGCACTGTGAATTTATACAAATATTAATAGCAGATAATTCTACATAATATATATATGCAATTGCAGTTTTGCGCGATTTTCTATTTTATGAAGTTAGGGTATTTTCTGGAAGCTGAGACCGAGCGAGAGCTCTTACTGACTAGAAAGCCATCATGTTGTGCTGACATTGTCCCTATGGTGTGGTAACTTGAGAAGCTAAACAGGCTATTTGGTTTTCCCTTTTTTATGCCAGATTCTAGAACTCTATTCCAGTTTACAGCTACAGTTTCCTAAATTATGATGTTATAAACATCACCAAGCAAACTGAAAACTTTGGAGTGTATGTGTGTGTCTATAAATTCTCATCCTTACCTCAAAGGTACTTGAGCTGTATGGTGGGGGTGGGAATGGTGGAAGGCTTTTTAGTTTATATGTATTTGTGTGGTTTTAGGCGCAAACAATATCTAGTAAGTGGCTTAGACATAAGCATCTAAGCCCAAATCTTGAAAAGCTCTCAAGACCAAACATATGTAGACAAGTTCTATACTCTGCATCTTCTTTGGGCATCACACACTAAGGGGCAAATACTCAGTTGTTGTAAAATATCCAGTTATTGCAGTCTGGATCAATTAAGGATGTTCATATTTTTCAGAAACTAGAGTGACTCAACTGTTTACTTATGCTGCTGTTTACTCCTACCACTTACAATTTGATGTACCATCGTCATTTAGGACTGAACTGTTGATTACAAAGTACAGATTATACATTTTTCCAAAGTATGTGTTTAAGGCAGTGGTTTTCAACCTTATATTATTTGTGGACCCCTAAAAAAATTTGCATAGAGGTGCCAGACTCCTTTGGAAATTTTTAATGGAGTTGTGGTTGGGTTTACATACTTTTGGTCAGTCGTCGTTCACATACCCCTTTGACATAACCTGTGGACCCTTAGGGGAGTGCAAGGGGAAGAGGGGAGAAAATCAAGCTCTACTTTGGCACTGATCCAGAAGGATCTGCCTGCCTGAAGCATCTCTCCACCAGCCCCCTCCCAGCTCTGGTGCTGTCTGCATGATGTAAGTGGGGAGAAGGGAGGAGAAGGAGCTTCAGGCTGGGGTTTGCCCACACTGAGCTGGAAGTGATGGGGACAGGTGGATTGGAGGCTCCCAGGGAAGAAGGGGTCACTGCCATTGCCCTGCATCTCCAATGGCAAAGAGGTAGTTGTTTAACATATGCTCAGAAGATTTTATAAAAGCACTGTAGCTGATGCTAGGCTCAGCAAGATTCAGGGGGCAGGCCAGTTGGTTAGGAACTGCATATACAGTGGTTCCATAGCATAAGGAAGCAGGTGGAAATGGGAATTTCTGCCTGAAATTGAGACTCCCATATTAGGACATCTGGCATCTCTAGGGTCCCATTCTGTAAATATATCTAGGAGCTTGGACTTCTCTTGAGTGATGATACCCATTGGCTTAAGTGGGATTGTAGAGAGGAGACAGGATATGTGCAGCTGTATCAGGTTACAGAATATTCACCCTGCTTTGAAACAGGAGCTACAAAACCTAAGGGAAGCTTTTAGGTTAGAGTCTAACGTTGAAATTAACATTGTGGGGTCTGTGAAAAATAAATGCTACCCGTGAAATGACTCAATTGTGCACAGTTATCTTACCAAAAAAACCCTGGCTTTTGACACTTACTATTTCAGAAAATAGCACACTAGTATGCTATGCTGATGATACCATTAATAAGTTCGAGTGAAAATTTTTGCCATCACTATAGGGGAATAAAAAGCTTGACAGCATATTATAATGGTGACTGACAAGGTAAAGCAGCCCATCATAGTTAGTTTTCATACTTGTGATCCATTCTATAAATCTGTATCTTTTCTGTTTTATTACTCAACCTGTATCAAGCTACTCTGTTTTCAATTAGTGAACTGAAGTATTTGAATGCCTCAATCACATCTAATCAAAAAGCCTAAAGATAAAATAGTTGCATGCAGAATTCAATGAATCTTTTCAGAGCATGAAATTCTACTACACAGAGGTGCTTGAAGAAAAAATTAGTTCTTAATTGCTCTTAAATAAACGAAAGCACACGGTGGTGCACCTCTAATGTTAAGGAATTATTTTCTACAGTTGATTAGTGAATTTGATTCCTCCTGTGAATGTAAAGAAGTGTAGCCATTCTGACTACAGCATTCACTAAACAATGCTGGTGTCATTTCAGAACACAAAGAATGTACATTTGCAGCAATTCATTAAAGGCAAGAGGATTATTGGCAGCAACCTTTCAGTGACCTTTTAAAATCAGTCAATCATTCCAGAAGTAATTCAGACCTGTGAATGTACTGAAGAGCAAATTAAGACTTTTTCTAAACAAAGCATTCATTTTGAAATTCAGAAGCCATATACCTATCTTGCGCTGTATACTCACTAGGGCTGTGCAAAGCTTTGATTGCTGATTCGATTCGGTGGAGATTCAGTCCAATTTGGTGGCCGAATCTCTGAATCCGAATCAAATCAGGAGACCCTTTAATATCTCTGAACTGAATCAGAACCCTCCAAATCAGTGATTCAGACACAGACACAGCTTTAAATGTTTTTTCTACATACCTCAAGGTACCCGGCGGCTCGTGAATTCTGCAATGCTGGGGCAGATGGAGTATCCCACAGGAGCGTGGTGTGGGGGGAGAGTCTCCAGTGCGCTTGGCAGCAGACCCGGAAGTGGACCAGAAGCATGTCCAGTCCACTTCCGGGTCCACCGGAGAGCACGCAGACCCTGTCCCACCACACCCTCCATCTGCCCCAGCATCACAGCATTCACAAGCTGCGCTTGGTACCACGAGGTATGTAGAAAAAACATTTAAAGCTGTTTATGGCTGAATCACTGATTCTCCGAATCAGCGTCGAATCTTCAGATTTGTATTTGGCTGAATCGAATCTGGGACAGTGATCCAAATCAACCAGTCGAATCACTGTCCCCGCTTCAGGCTGAATTGAAATTGAATAGGGCCCATTTCACATACCCCTAATGCTCACAAGTCATAGGAAGTCAGGTGTTAGGTAGGATTTTCCTTTTTTTTTTTTTTTTTTTTTTTTTTAAATGATACAGTTTTCACAACTTCTCCATAAACCGGTGTCTGATGCTGTTATCTGCTCTGCCCTTTCGTTGATGAGTGAAATGATTGCATACAAATTTTTCTCTCTCCAAAGCCACTTTAGAGCTCTATATTGGAATAAACTACTAGCAAGTATGAGATTTCGTGTGTGGAATGAACCAGGGATGATGTGGGGAAAAGCCAACGCATTTATTTTAATTAATGGTCGAAATAGGGGGCCAAATTCTGCTGTTGGTTACGGCAGCATAAATATGAAACAGCTTTGTGGAATTACATTAAGCAGTGTTGGATTTCTATAATGTCTTTTAGAGAACATTTTAGTCTTTGGCTTTTTTTGTATGCAGAATTGTATCATCTATTTTGATAATGTGGAGAAGGTTTGGAAGAATTGATGTCAATATAAAACAAAAACACTTCAGAAATCAAACAGATTTTCATTGTGAGTTGCATAATTTATTTTTAAAAAAACACGTGCATACATACACACCCTAAGGAAACATTTATGCCACAGAAAATTCTAATAAAGGGTATAATTCCCAATAGACCATGGAAAATGCTATTTATAACCCTGATAGAACTGCCAGTCAGCTCTTTTGATGTAAAGCATCTGTCTCATAAAGGAAATGAAGGAAGGCCTGTTTTTCCTTTCAAGTCTCTGAAGTAGTAGGTGGTGTCATTTGTTATACAGTGCTACAAGTCCTGTATTATTGGATTGGTAGCTGCTGACTGCCTTTGTTAACATGCTGAAAAGTTTCATGAGCTGTCTTTAATAAAAGGCAATATATGTTGAGGAAAAAACTGTAGTGAATGTGGCTGGCTCTCTGTCCCCAGCCCATCAGTTACAGCTGTCAGGGAGTGATGACACGGATGTCTAATCAGTCAGTCACCTGAAATTCGTGTGTGTTATAATAAACTGCAGACGCCTAGACACTGCAGTGATCAGTGCCCTATGCATACAGTGGGTAGGTCATGTGCACTGTTGTTCTTTTGGGAGACCTGTACTCTTCGTTGTTTGAAACAGGGAGGAGTTTGTATGAATTTTCAGCCCCATCTGAAATAACACAATCCATTCATCACAACTTGACATGGTATTTTTACTTGCATTAATGGCCCCAAAATAGGTGATTTGGTAAAATTACAAAGGTTATCAGAGACATGTGTTGGCTTTCTTTCCTTCCCCACCCCTTCCTGCATCCCTTCTCAGCCTGTTATAGTGAAATTGCTTTACCAAGTTAAACAAAAAATAGTACAAGGAACCTTTACTTGACAGTGCAGGGGGGATACAGTTGTTTATTCCAGAGCTATTGTTCCCATATTACCTGCAATTGCATTGTTAATCCATGGATCAGAAAGAGAACAGAAAGCAATACTGAAACTGGTATAAGAAACAAATATATTTATGAATGTTTTAGCGGTTACATTCAGAAGTTTAAAGCTTACATTCAAAAGTTACATTTAGAGTTTGCATTCAGAAAATAACATGCTCCACAAGGGTTTCTGTAGTTTGCTGTGCCTAGCTGATGTATCAATCAAATTAAATTCAACCAGGGCAAATGCAAAGTCATGCATTTAGGATGGAATAATTGTATGCAGAAATACAAAGTGAAGAATGATTGGCTAGGCTACAGTACTTCAGGGAAGGACCTGGGAGTTACAGTGGACCATAAGCTGAATTTGGGCCAACAGTGTGTTTCACAAACCTGTCATTCTCCCAAAGCCCCGAGTTTTCTTCCCACTGTGCTGCCCAACACTCGCCCCATGGAACAAACTAAGGTTTTCCCTAGGGCAGCTCCCTACCCCAGCAAGCCTCAGCTCCATTGCACTTATACTGGACCCTGCACCTACAGTGAAGGAATCTGTGCCGACTCCAGGTGCCTGCCATTTTTGGGCTGAGAACATATTATAGGTCCCCCTCTCCACTGAGGTAGTCATCCTAGAATATCACTTGCTCAGAAATCACCCTCCTCCTAGGCAATCAATAAAGAGGAAGAAAAACCCAAAAGTATTTATCATATAGGAGAAAAGCACCATACAGACAAAACAGACCAGAAGTTTGGAAACAGAAAAGCAAAACAAGTGCAGTTTACCTTGTCAAATGACTACAGTTTAGCCCCTCCTGAAAGACCTGCCAGTGTTCTTGGATATCGGCCTTCCTGCTGACTCTACCAGTCCTGGCAACTAGGGTCATTGGACCCTGCCAATTCTGATATTTAAAAAGCACTTATTCAATCCTAGCAAAACCCTAAAAAGCCTCCAAGGTTAGCCTCCTCCCCAGCCTCTCCCTCCCCATCACTATTATCCTACTGCTGATTTGTCACCAGGATTCTCCAGTAGATTCGTGTCTCTCTAGGACACCTGGGGCCTCTCATTGGAGGACTGCTTCTCTCAATTCCTTCTCTGTTGTGGAGTTGATTTTCCTCATCACAGGTGGACAATATCTTAGGTGTGTGCTAAATACCTCACTTGATCATTTTCCAGTAACATCATGAAACGACAGAAGTACATAGGATAAAAATCTGATTTGGGAGAATACCCATGCATTCGGCACCTAGTTTTGAGGTGTGTTTTCCTTGCTAAAAAAGAAAAAATGTCAACAGCAAGCTACACTGTATCAACAAGAATGTCTCTGGCAAATCAAGAGGAGTGGTTCTTCTGCCCCATTTAGCACTGGTGAGGCTTCACTCTGTCCAGGTTTGGGCTCCACACTTGTGAACAGATTGGAAAGAGTCCAGTGGAGAATGATAAAAATTATTAGAGGCCTTGAAGGCAGGATTTATGAGGAAAGGCTGAAAGAGTCAAGGTTATTTCATCTGGAGAAGAGAAGATTAAGGGGGATTTGATTTTACAATCTTTAGATATCTGAAGGGTAATTATAAAAAGGACGGAGATAGATTGGAGATATATTTTTATCTATGGCTGTAGGGCAAAGGACTAGGTGCACTGACAGCCTGCAGCAGAGGAAAGTTTTGGTTGGAGATTTAGGAGAAACTTTCTGACTGTGAGAGTGGTCAAGCATTTAAACAGGCTACTAAGAGAAGTTGTGGGATCTCCATTTGCTTTCTGTGTGATATGGACTAAAGAGAATCGAAGACAGGATAGCTGATCAGGCCAGCACCATGTGAAAATTAGTCATCCTAATGACCTAGAGCAGGTGTTGGGTAACTTCTCCTAAGTCATGAGCCCTTACCCTGCATGTGAGGGTGAATCACTACGCTGTATTTCTTTTTTTATCTTTTTTTAATTAAGTGCGAGTGGAGAAAGGATCTGTGTCATATTTGGGCATACTACAAATAATAGATATTGTGTTTTCATGTATGCTGGGGAAATGACTCAAAGAGGGGAAAAATTACCCTGTCAGGTTTAAGGAAGAAAAACAAAAGCAGTAGCCAGTTCATATCCTCCTGGCTTACCATCATGATATTTACAGGGGAGATGGGTGAACTCACTGTTTTTGTTTAGTTTTGAAACTCTTTAATACGTAAAGGCTTTGAAAGCTTTACTCATACTTTATTACTAGTGAGTTAGTTTTAATCAGAGGTTAGAAAAAGAGAAGAGAAAGAAAATGGAATAGAGACAATCAAACTGCAGATACTTGTGTAAACCTTGAGAATTGCTTGAGAGTTATTTAAAACCCAGTCACAACATCATCCTGTCACCACACCATCCTGGTATGAAGAAGAGATGAGCATTTTCATGTCTCTCATTTACCTTTGAGTTATTTCTAATGCTATTCATCAAAAAGCATCCGGTGTGCAATCTGTATATACATGAGTTGACTGGAACTTCACAGTTGATTTAAAACATGTTATGAGAGTGCTGTTGAATGATATCTAGAATAACTTCTCTCCCCCAAAACCAAATGAATTGTTATTGCATCTAACTGCTGTAATCTAGGAAATTAATATTCCCTATGTGGACCTAAAAACCTGGGTGTCTTGCATTGGCGATGCACAGGAGGTGCACTCAGGTGCATGTGCACCCCCTGGAAGTGCCAGCTGTGAAACTAGAAGTGTACTTCTGGTTTTGCTGCTGGCTTGGCAGTCGGCCACTGGGGGACCCCCCCCATCAGTGATCTGGTGCCCCCTCCCCCCCAAACTCAGGAGGCACCAGTCGCCCATGGTGTCTTGGACAGGTCATGTTGAACTCTTGTCAGTTTTTACTTTAAATCGGGATCTATTTACTTGGTGGATAAGGGGATTATACTTTTACTAAAATATAATGTCCTATGGATTCCTACACAGATATGTAGAGTAAACTTTACTTCAATTTCAAAATCAGAAGTCTTTCCTCATAACTTGTAATTGTCAGAGATTTGGGGTGATAAAATTCTCATTCTTGGTCCTATAAATGACCTTTTCGTTAAAATTAAATAATGTACAGGATTTTAAATAAAAGTAAGAAGAAAGTTGCTCATGCAATTTAATTAGAAAAAGATCCTAAGGTAAACAGCTTCGTAATTTATTGTGGTGTTCTTCGATATCCTTGTGAATATATTACATGTTTCTGCCCCTGGGAATTATAAAGTTATTCAGGTATTCGTTAGGAAGTAGATGCCAGAGCTTGTCATAGCACTGAGTTTGTATAAAGGCAAATCTAAAATGGGTACCTTGGAGCCTTGTATGTCTTTAAAATCCAAAGGCAACCAGTATTTTCTGTTTATCTTTAAAACAAAGTCAAAGAATAAGGTGGCAGGAGTCCCAATGTGTTATCTATTCCCAGCAATTATAAACTCCTGTTGGCAATGGGTTGAATTGAAATTAAATTCTTCTCTTCAATCTTCTGTTGCGCAACTTTAATTTTCTCTTGGAAACTATAGTATGCCAATGTTACCACATGTAAAGCTTTTATGGGGTCTGTGTTTTCTCATTAAAGAAAGAAGTCTATGTATGTAGACACCAGAGCCTACCCTGTTTAAAGCACAAAGTACACAGTTAGCAGCTGTTCAAAAACTTTTTCTTGTTATCTCTATTTGTTTAAATTGTTAAATTGCTTCCATGAAATGCCTGCAATCATAAGGGAATAATTTGTATAAGTGGATGAATTTTGTCTGTTAAGAAAAACTGAAAATACTCTTAATATTTTTCTTTCCCTCCTTTGGTGCAGTATCCGGCTGCCCTGATGAACCTTGGAGCCATTCTTCATCTTAATGGGAAACTCATAGAGGCTGAAGCAAACTACCTCCGAGCTCTCCAGCTTAAACGTGATGATGTCATAACCCAGTCAAACCTTCGCAAACTCTGGAACATCATGGAAAAACAAGGTTTAAAGACCTCCAAAACATGACACAGAATAATCTAGTTTTTTTTTTTTAATTAATTGACTCAAATCCAAAATAAAAACTTCCAGGAAGTTATCTGTCAGAGCTCTCATTGGACTTGACTGCCAGGGTCAGGGGTCTTAATTGCTGCTAGGAAATCCTATTGTGTATTTTTGGCGTAACTTCTTGCCAAAAAAAAAAGAGACTTCTTGGGAGCTTCACAAAGGAGTTAAGTGTTACCCCACAAACATATTTAATACCATAACACTTAAAGGAAGGTATTCTTGCATACCTGACAAGTCATCACAATTAATCATATATTGCTCATTTCCATGTGGGTTCTTGAAAATTATATTGTCCTGAAGACACTGAGGGAAGACTGTGTAGAACACACCCAGCCACCTGGGAGTAAAAGAGATAATATTAGCTTAAAGTATTTGCTGAGGCTGTAATTCATTAAAATGTATACTAAATCCAATGTGTTTGCAGTTTGTTTTAATGCTGCTGTATCTCTCTTTAGGATCGCTTACTTATCAATTCCACAGACTTATACAACCATCCAGAAAAAGTGTCACTTGTGGTTCTGATAGTACTTAAAATTGTTTACTGAAGAATTGCATATATTATTTCAGCTTGTTGTTGAGAGTTTGGACGTAGATTACTTAAGATACTCTACAGAGTATGATTGGTTTGGCCTGTCCTAAACAAAATAAGGGACAGTCTGGTGTGCTACATCTGACCAATATAAGAGAGCCTAATAGGTATCATTAATTCTGTGAATTGTCCCGTTTTATACAGAAACCAATGCTTGACCTCATAACAAGTGGGGGACAGGCTGTAGTCTTAGGAAAAAATGTGGGGACTTTTTTTTTTTTTTTGGCCTTATCCTACACTCTGTTTAACTCCTTTTGTGCTGTGGTTATTGAAGACCTTCTTTAAACAGAACTGTCCACGCTTTTCAAACTACAATATTTTTGTACAAGTTCAAGCTGGGTGAGTTTTACAAATACTAAAATCAAATATGCTACTAATGAAGCTTATCAGCCATTTCCATTGCCTATGCCAGCAACTAACAGGAGGGATTGGTTTTTAGTTGAGCATCCTCAAAAATAGTGTAGATGAGAAATATGTAACAAAGGCTTCCAATTATTTGAAATATTTTGGAATGTTTTTGACGGCTTGTCTTCTCAGATTTTAACTATATATTAGGTATTCGTTTATATTCAGACATGCATAGAAGCAACAGAACTATCACAATGCTTGATGAGTTTTTTTTTTGGGGGGGTGGTGGGAGGGGTTCTGCTTCAGATAATTTGCTTCCTATACAAATTCATAAAACCCTTTTTTAAAAATGTTTCATCTTATTGAAGTTTTAGTCCAGACCATTTGCTAGCTGCTTTCTTTTGTTTTAACAGGTACTAGTGTATGTGAGAATTGCCTTTCATTTAATGACCAGTATCTGCTTCAATGTTCATGTCACAAATGAAATATATATAGAGAATGTTAAGTGCTCGAGCACCTTGGTCTGAAGTTTCTTCAGGTTCTCTTAAAACGCTTTGTACTGAAAAAGCTTACTTTTTTTTTAGTATTTAGCATCATTCCAACTAAACTATATAGGAGAATACTTTGCTGTATTTATTTATTTATTATTTAACAGCAGCAACTTTTCTTTCGTTAGGACAGTAATCTGCAACAGTTGCTATCTTATTTTGTTTGGCTACCTTTTTTGTGGATAGTTGTTTGCTTAAAGGGAAATGGGACATATGCATATACTCTACATTATTGTACATTCTCCTCACGTTCTTTTTTTTTAGACCTCTACACCAGGGAGTAACTATTCTAAGTCAGCATAAATGCAACTTGTAATAGGTTGTTGGAGTCTTTTCTATTTGCTTGTTTTGGTTTCTGGGAGAGGGGGGACATTTTTGGGTTTTTTTTCTTTTCAATTCAGCAATTACATGCTTTAATCAGTAGGTTCACAACTGTCCTACTATAGGTGCTGGGGGCATAGGGTTGTAGGGTTTGGTTGACAGCATCAAACTTTTACTTAAATAATGATATGGCTACTTAAGCAAAACTAAGTGGTCAGAAGATGGATTTCAGTTTTATCATGATCATCCACTGAAGCCAATGGTAAGAATATAATGGTGGCTCGAGTTTATTTTCCCCTTTTTTGGCTGTCTGAAAAACTGTAAAAACAAATTAGATATTAGGCCATGAGTGAACTGAGTATATAAGTGTGCTTTCCTGCAGTTTTATTTATTTTAACAGTCATCAAACTTTGGTGGCTTCCTGGTCATAACTTTTTATTGAGTTATATATATGTGTCTTCCTTTCAAGCTGTGTTCATTCTTGTTTCATAGTTTTCATTCATTGCACAAAAGCCACTCAACTGATATGGTTTCATCCTGCCTTTAATAATTGTCTGAGGTTATTTTTAAAATTTATTTTAAAAAGGACTAACAGAAATTTAATGAGACTGTCCCTGAATACATTTCAATTTAGGGCTAGGCTTGATAACTTTCTTCTTTTGGAATAAGTTTAAAACATGTTTAAAATATGTCTCTCTGCTCAGGGATTTATGGTGGATTATTGCAGACAGTGCTAAAAAATAAAAGAGCACAAGACAAGTTTACTAAATTAAAATTTTATTTTTTGAAAAAAACTGTTATTTGTATAAATTATCAAGATTTGTAGGCTTTCCTTTTTGTAGAAATAATTGTTTATGTGCCAGATAAGAAAATTTTGATTTTGTTTTCAATAATAAAGCATTGACAACTAATACATTGTTCATGCCTTTATCTATTGCTAAAAATACTGCACTGACTGTTTTATTACTGTAAGCTACCAATTTATATTTACTGTTTTTTCATCAAAGTTATATACAATGTAAGCAGAGTACATGTTTATCGCAGTTACGCATTCAGGTGTACCATACTGACTTTAAAAAAAGGTTTTTACTGATATTTTCAAAGCCCTTATTCCAACATTTACAAATGTAAAAATCTGTCTTTGTTTTACCTGGAAATGGTGTTAATAAGTGCTCTCCATTCAGATAAAGCTAACAGAAATGTAATATTTTTCTTGAGTCTCTTAAATATTAAACCCTGGCTTTGAATTATTTGGGGAGGATAACTTTGTCAATAAGGGCAGGAAACACTGATGAAGAAGACAGTATATAGTTCAATTTTTATATTGACATAAAAATGTGATTATTATATGCAGTAGATGGCATAGTTATTGAATGTACAACTGTTCACATGAAGTCCAATGCCAATCCTACCCTGGGTAAATGACCTCAGCAAGCAGACACACATAGCATTCTCCAGTGTACCTAATTACATATACCCAGTTACCAATGCAGCCTTTCCTGTAATGTCAGTTCTGCAGTGGGCCCAGAAGAGCTGTTCTTCAGCTACACGGGAGACTTTGCCAGTGGATCTACTAGCTAAGTCTTCTATGCCTCAGAAATGCTGCTTGATATGGCTAGACCTTTACGCTGCTTGTCGGATCAGCAACTCTCAGAATTTCACTATTGTGCTCAGCCTGTGCATAAGTTCCTTTGAGCCTCTGAATTCCCTAATTGCTCCTTCATCACTTTCCCTTGAGGATCTGTTCTCTCAGACCAACATCCCTCACATATTTCACCCCAAATCCTATTCTTTCCCCATTGGCCTACCTGCCAACATATTTTCTGCGTTCTCCTCACGCTGTAGCTTGACAGAAAATGAAGACATGGATATTTGTACCCTTAATTCAAGTGCCACAGCACTCGCTGACAGCTGGGAAGAATTAGTGCAGTAGAACATCTGCACAGTTGTTGCAGACTGGTGGGCTATGTGAAAGCAATTTTAGTCAGAACAGAAACACATACATGGGAAATCTGAAGAAAATCTCATATATGTATGTTCATTTTCTTACCCTTTTACCCTTACGTTCTTGGAAATATGACCGGGATGCCATTCAGATATAATCCAGGTCTCACCATTTAGCTTGCCCCCACAAATTGAGAAAGACCATTTCACTTCTCTCTGCTGGATGTTTAATCACTCTATGATGCAGTAATTTAGTGATACAAGTCTGTATCATAAATAAACAAATGTAATATCTCTGTGATGGCAGGCATGCTGCTGTTGTCTGTAGCCATATGAAAATGGAAAAGGAGTCATAGTGGGAGAGAATTTTCTTCCAACACCAAAGAAAGAACTTCATTCAAAGATGAAAGTTGAAATGAAAGCTGTGAGTAAGTATCAGTAACTTAAAAGTAAGAAAGTCAAAGTAAAATAAATAAATTATAGTAACATTGTATCCAAAACCCAAGCATTGCAAACACAGGAAATTCTGATTTAAGATTAGAGTGCAAAAACATCCAAACATGTTAAGTTATGGAAATGTATGCTTTTAAAGTTCCCCCCATCCCCCAGGAAAAAATAAACCCTTAACTCTTTTCTTCTTTTTCCTGGAATGATGTAACACTAGTGTTGGGGATACCAAATGAATTGGGCCCCAAGGTCACGGTGGGCCAGGGTGGTGACTGGAACACGAACAGGTGGGATTAGCGGCGGCGGAGTCTGAGAGGCACGGAAGCGTATGGTTTCAAAATAAGATGGGTTTATTTACTCAAACTTTGAAGCGGAGGCACAATTCTTTCTTCAGTTACAGTTATGAATAAACAGGAATGAAAACAAACAACAGAAGGGGTCTGTTGGCCCACGGGGTTCTGGAGCGAGCCCTTGCTATCTAACCACATAGGGCTAGGGGCGGCTGCCCACTCCTTAAGTCCCACGGCTGGTCAACAGCTCACATAAAGGTAAACGAACAACAGAACGAAACCGTAACACGTTGAGGAATGAAGTCGTGATGCCAGTCCGACAGGACAAACGGATGGTCAGAGATAGAAGCCAAGGTCGGGAGCCAGGTAAGTGGAAGACAAAGCCAGAGTCAAAACAGTAAGATGATCCAAGATCGAAGTCGAAGTTGAAGCCAAACCAGTTCAGCAACCAAAGGAATTGGTACGAGAAAACGAATCGAGGAGATAAGTCGCTGTATGAGGTTGAGAAGAGAACTGGGGGATCAAATCCCAAACTCTCTCTCTGCCTCACAGTCCCTGCTGAAAGCAGCCTCTGCTTGCAGATAGAGCGCGGTCTCTCTAACTCTCACACCAACAACACCCAAAACAACCACCAACTCCAGACCAACCCACACCAAGGTGGGGGGCTCACTGGCTTTTATAGCAACCCCTTGGCCAATCAGGGTGCTTTTCCAAAAGAGCCTTCTAGATAGATTAGGTCATGCTCTTGGTGACTAAGCATGTGTCTGGTTATGTTCTGTGTTGTAATTGAGCATGCGCAGGGCTGCCTAAGCAGGTCAGTGCTGATTGACGGTCCTGCGGTCGGCCAGGGGGCACATGCTGGGCATGCTGCAGAATTTTCCATTCAGGAGCTGTTCTGCGTATGCCAGTCTCTCCCTTATTCTTTCTGCATTGGCAGCATCAGTTCAAGATTTTGTTGTCACAGCTAGATGTTAATCATTAAGCTGTGTGTGGGTGTGGGTGTGGGTGTGTTCCCAAGTGAGAAGGAATTTCTTCTGTTATCAAATCTCTAGGGATTTTTTTTGTCATGTTTAACTAGCCTAATGGTTCATCAACTGCTCGCCTAGAACTTGAGTTCTAGATTGCAGATCCAATTAAGGTTAAAAGTGCAAAGGAGAACAGAAATATTCATATAAATGTTAGAAGAACCTTCTAAAGGGTTCTCAGGAAAACTATAGATTTTTTTTTTTATAGTTTGGATATAATTAAAATATATTTTCATGTGCAGCATTTAAAATTGCCTTGAGAGTAAATAAGTGAAATTATCCTAGGTGCTGGAACTAGTAGGCATTTCCATACAAGCCTTGTTCATTTTTCATTTAACTTTGTGACAGGGAGACTTCAGGGAGAGAGCTCCTACAGACATTCAGTTTATCCTGAGAGAGTTGTCGCTCTCCTAGGAGAAACCAAAATTGTACAGTTGTTCAGGCTTTTTCTCGCAAAGTAAAAATGTCCGGTCCAGGAGAAGAATGCCCTGGGAACAACCAGTGCTAAATCATTCCCAGGTGAGTTTCTCCTGGGAAAGCAGGTATCTGTAATGCTGAGAGAGTGATCAAGATTGCACAGAAATCTGTTGAAGAGTTCCTTATATTAAGTTCTCTCTGTAAAGTCATATATGCTGGAAACCATTTGTAGTGCAAAGTAGTATTAGTTGTTCTTCCAAAAACTATGAAAAATACTATATATTTTTGCATATATTATCTATTAACATTTTACTTATCTACAAGCATCTGTTTTGTAGAATAGCTTGAACTTATTTGTAAATGTGATGTTTATGAAAGTAATGGCTGAGTAATGAGAGCCACAAGGTATTAAAGTTTGTAACATGCACAAAGGAAAGTTCAGATATAACTGGTAAACATGAATTCAGTTTTGATCTGAAAAGTAATTTTAACTCGAATGTACAAATACGGAATTCCAATGAACCAAGTGGAGATGCACTTGTTTAGTTCCAACACCTTCCCCCCCCCCCAATATTATAATTATACATAACTTAGAATTTTCTCCTTTCATTCAGGAAAATATTTTTTCCTTCTAGTTTTCTGGAGAAATATTTTTGGTTTTTAAATCATTACAGTAAAAGAACTTTTAATGGTGTAATTTATTTATTATTCTAACATGCTTATGCTTGCAAACATTGCCGTAAGGTTCTCTGCAATATGTCAATGATTAACCCAACTTATTGTTTCTTCTATTTTACAAATTCCTTATTCTGATTTGTATCCACCCTGCAAAGCCACCATTCCAGCAAAAACTAAAAACTCACACACCCACAAATGCTGGAATCCAGAGCACTCTGGGTATTGTGGTTATTTCATGTTCATACAATACATGGGAATTGGCAGCAAGTGTGTATAGTGTCAGGCGTGGTGATAGACTTGCCATAGAATGTACAGTGAAACTTGTTAACAACTTTACACATCAAAGTTTTTCTACTTCATCCAAATGCATTCATGGAAATCTCTCATTCCTATACTGATTCAATATAGAGAAAAGACTTGCAGTCTGTTTTACATTGTAATATTAATAACAACATGCATTGAAACTAATGCATTAATGGTCACTAAAAGGATGAAATCAGTGAGTTTCTCTTATTTATACTAAGTCTATTCTCTTAATTTTTCATCCCATTAAAAGAGTTTCTTTCTATCAAGTTATTTTTGTTTAAATTCATCCTTACAAAGTTTTCAATCTAGTATCACTTCCTGTCCACTTCCGGGTCTGCCAGGGAGCACGCGCCCCATCCCCCCCCCACCCCCCTGGCTCACCAACTGGCGAGGCACCCAGGGTCCCCCCACACACCTCACCTGTCTCAGTGACTGGTGCCTCCTGCATCTGGGGTGGGGTACCCAGGGTCCCTCTGTGGCCGAACACTGAGCTGGGGAGGCACAGGGGGGGCAGGGCCCAGCAAACTCCCTGGAAAACCTGGATGTGGACCGGAAGTACTTCTGGTTCACTTCCAGGTTTGCCACTGAGCATGCAGAGGGCCCCTCCGCCACACACACACCTGTGGGACTCGCCATTCATCCCAGCATCACAATGATCATGAACTGTGCCTCCCACCTCAAGGTATGTAGAAAAAACGTTTAAAGCTGTGTCTATGTCCAAAGTACAGATTCTCCAAATCAGCATAGAATCTTCAGATTGGATTCAGCCAAATCAAATCAGGGGCAGTGATCCAAATCACTGTCCCTGATTCAGGCTGAATCCAGATCAAATAGGGACCTCTTTGCACACCCCTAATTAGTTGTTCCTCCAAAAACTCTGAAAAAATATTATATATTTTTGCATATATTATCTATTAACCTTTTACTTCTCTACAAGCATCTGTTTTGATGAATACTCTGAGCTTATTTGTATATGTGATGTCCCCCTGCCCTGGCAGCAGGGAGCTCCTAGCCCTGGCTTCATCATTGAGGCAGGGGACTTAGAAAGAGCTGCAGGGGAGGGCCAGAGTCATCATTTCATAGTTTCATAGTAGCTAGGGTCAGGAGGGACCTGAACAGATCATCTAGCCTGACCCTCTGCCACAGGCAGGAATGAATGCTGGGTTCACAAGACCCCAGACAGGTGATCATCCAACCTCCTCTTGAATTTGCCCAAGGTAGGGGCGAGGACCACTTCCCTGGGAAGTTGGTTCCAGATATTGGTCACCCTAACTGTAAAATATTGCCTTCTGACCTCTAACCTAAACCTATTCTCCATCAGCTTATTACCATTGTTCCTTATCGCCCCAGGTGGTGCTGGGGAGAAAAGGGCTCTACCTATTTGCTGTTGATCTCCCCTGATGAGTTTGTAGGCAGCCACCAGGTCCCCCCTCAGCTTTCTCTTGCTGAGGCTGAACAGGTTCAGGTCCCTCAGTCTCTTCTCATAGGGCCTGTCCTTCTGCCCTCTCACCAAGCAGGTGGCCCTCATCTGAACTGTCTCCAGGCTGGCACATCCTTTTTGAAGTGTGGCACCCAGTATTGGACGCAGTACACCAATTGCAGCCTGACCAAAGTCCCAGTCCCCAACTCCAATCCACCAGTAAGGCAGCAAGCTGCAATCCCACAGCTGGGTAGGGATTCTCTGCCCAGCCAGGGGCTGGCAACTAGCTGCCCCACAGGTTGATGGGGCAGAGGGCTTGGACCTGTCCCACCCCTGAAGCCCTTTCCAAGCCCTGAACCTTGATCACCTGATTGGGGTGCAGGGTTATGACCTGCCCCAACTGAGACAGTTCCCAGCCCCTCTCTGTAATTGCAGGGTGCCTGCACAGCTGGGTGAGAAACAGGCTGGGGAGCTTGTTCCTCGCTCAGTTCCATGAGAACAAAGCCTGTTTCCTGTTCAGCTCCACTCCCCAGCCTATTCCCTACCCAGCTGTGTGATGATGGAACTGGGTGAGGTACAAGCTCCCCAGCTTCTTTCAGCAGGGAGCTCCCAGTGCCAACTCTGTGACCCTAGGGCCGGTGCTGGGAGACCTTTATCTCCCAGTCTGAACTCCATGGTTGTGGGGCTTGGGCTGGGAAATGCTCATCTTCCAGTGCCAACTCTGTGGTTGTAGGGCTGGCACCAGGAGATCCTTATCTCCCAGCCCAAGCCCCAAGTTCCAGGGCTTGGGCTGGGAGGTAAGGATCTCCCAGCTCCAGTCCTGCAATCATGAAGCTTGTGCTGGGAGATTAGGATCTCCCAGCCCCCTGCTCCCTGATTTTGAGGGCAAAGCAGGAGTTGAGATAAGGATCTCCTAGCCCCTGTGGCAGAAGGCCACCCCTCTTTCTCCCCAAAAACTCTGATCTGTGACAATTTGGTTATGATAGGCCCTGCAGAGGGTACACACCTTACTCTATCTCTTTAGGTAACCTGAGCTAGGTACCCAAGGGAGGGGGGAAACCTGCTCCCTCTGCCTATGTGACTGGCATTACATACCTGGGTGAGGGGATTGGGCTCCCTGTGGAGCTAGGAACTACTAGTCTGCCCAGCAACTAGTGATGCATTTCAAATTGGTTGGCTGACAGCCAAAAGGTGTTGGCCCCCATTAGACCAGGTAAATTAGGTCATAAGGGTTATATAAGTTAAGGACTGCCCAGGAGGAAGGGGCAGCAACCACGAGGAAGACTCAGAAGAGCTGAACCATCTAAAACTTGCTCTCTCTCTCAAAACTCATGATCAAGGAACTGCCTGCCTCCAGAGGGAATCTTCACCTGCCTCTGGATGACACTTGTAAGCTACCTGAGATCTAACTAGATATATAGCTTGCAGTAACTCAGATACGTGATCAAAAGCTACCCAGCCATGCCAGTTTGCTCTATGGGATTTCTCTGATATTGCTCTACTCTGTACCTTATTCCAACCCTACCCCTTGTAATCAATAACGTTCTCCTTTGTTCCTAGTGTGGGAGACTTATTGCGTGTGGGTCTAGATTATGTCTTGGAGTCCCCTTGGTTCACCTGACTAAGAGAGACCACTATGCGTGCTTCCGACTGAGGGAAGCATCCCAAGTTCTTGACGTGAATCAAGTACTCTTGAGGGCTACTAGGCCTGTATTTCCCAGGGTTCACAGAGCCAGAAGCTCATCCCTGGGTGGTGGCAGTGTTACCCCCAGGCAAGGGGGTGTGCTTCAGGAAGGGGGTTGGCCAGATGTGAGGTGCCCCCAGGGAAGCACTTGGAGTCTGGAAGCTGGTTGGGCACAGTGAGGTGGGTGGCTCAATGCAGGAGCACCCCCTACTGGCTCGCCACACGTGGTGGTAGTGGTGGGATACGACAACCTGTTGTACTGAAGGCATAATCTGGGGAAGGGAACAGAGTCACTGAAAATCTTTCAGCAAACAATTTCAATTTGGCATCAGGTCAACTGGACAGTGTAGATAGCTAGGATGGCTGATGAGTATGACCACCTGACGGTGGCTGACTCAAGAGAGCTCATGAAAGAGGGAGGCCTTCCACTGAAGAAGGAGCAAAAGAGAGAAGACCTGATTAAGATCCTGTGTGATAATGACCAGGCTGCAAGGTCACCTCCAGCCATCCATACAGAACCCACGGGGGGCACTGAGGGGCCACCCTGAGTGGGACTTCCGGAAATTCCAGCTGCAGCTAGAAGCTGAGGAGTCAAAGTGGAAGTTCAAGCATGAGCTACAGTTGAAAAGGGTGGATCTGGAGGCCTAGCAGCAGCGTGAGGAGCTGGAGGCCCGAGACATCCAGCATCAGCCTGAGGTGGAGGCTGAAGAGGCAAGGCTCAAATGTGAGCATGATCTTGGAGTACTCCAAATGCAGGCAAATGATGAAACAGTGTGTACCCAGCCAACACTAGCTGCATCCCCTAGACTGAACACCCCAATCTTCTCTTGCTACAAAGATGGGGACGATCCAGAAGTGTTCCTAAACATCTTCAAAAACCAAGCGCACTGGTGGAAGTTGCCAAAGGAAGAGTTCATGAAACACATGGCTGCTCTGATAGAGGGTGACATGTCTGTGATCCTGAACAGCCTGCCCTTGGAACCAGCAGATAGCTATGATGCCTTTAAAAATGCTGTGTGTTCAAGGTTCAGGTATGGACCAGATTATTTCCAGAAAAAATTCTGGAATACCATCCCACAACCGGAGAAGACAATGGTCGATTTTTACAGTCCGTGTGGGACTCACTCCTTAAATGGGCAGACGGAGCCAAGGCTGACAATAGAAAGAAGGCGCTAAACCTCATAGTGCTGGACCAATTTTATCACCGCTGACTGAGGGAGATTAAAACCCTAGTTAAAGACAGAGCCCCCAAAACCATCCAAGAGGCTGCTGAAATTGTGTACCAGCTGTTTCTAAATCGTGAGGGGCTGGACAAGAACCCTCCCTACTTTGGGAAGGAACAGAAAGGGTTCCAAAAAGGGGGGAAGGGAGGGCCAGGCCCAAAAGGGGAAAGAGGACCACCTCCTGCTGAGTGCAAGGTGGCTGCAGATTCAGACAAACCACCCAGTTTGGAAAAGAGAGGGTTCTATAACTATGGGGAGCTGGGCCACATCAGGCCCAACTGTCCAAAGCTAAGCAACAAACCCAAGCCAGTCAGACATGTAACAGCTGTAAGCAGTGAGGGGGGAGACCTGAGCCACTCTGAGGGGCATGCCTGTTGCTACAGGATTACAAACCTAGAGGAGGTGACAGCCTTCCATCGGACTAAGATAACGGTAAATGGCAGAACCCTTGTCGGGGAACTGGACACAGGGTCCAGTGTGTCATTAATAAATGCCAGTCTTGTTTCACCTGTGGATATAGTCCCAGGAAGGACACTTACCATTCAAAGGGTGGGGTCCCAGCCATTCGAGGGGTGGGTTAGTGGTACCCTCATTGAGTGGAGAGGCTGTGGGATATGCATAGAACTGGGTGTGCTGGAAGGGGCTTCTGTTCCTATCTTGGTTGGATATGATGTTATGGAGCTAGAATACCTGCAAAGGGAGGAGGACCACCTCCTAGACCTACTGGCCTGCCACAGCCCCTACTCCCTGATCACGATCTGAGTGGGAAGGAGGGGTGACAGGTGCTTGGAGCTCTTTGCTGCTGGGGCTGGGGACATAGTCCCCACCCAGGCTCCAGTGCCAGACCCTGCCCCAGCAACAGGTAGCTGCCAAGGGCAGGGAGCAGTCTTCCTCCCCCTGGTGGCCAGCTGACTGGGAGCAGATTTGCTTCTGGTCAGGCATCTACACTAGTGCTACTGCACAGTAACTACTCATGAATAAATTTGCTACTTGCATTTGCAAGTAGCAAGGTTTACTGCACAGGTAGCACGTGCATGTATAGATGCACACACTTACCACACAGTAAACTACTCTACTTTACAGTAAAGTGTCTCACATAGATGTGCCCACTGTTACCTATAGTATGAAAATAAATTCCTCCAAGTATTCTTTGTCACTGGTTCTCTTTTCAAATATTTGTTCTTTCATTTTTGGTCATTCCTAACTATGCCTATTGCTTCACTTTTATATAATAAAATATTCTTCATTAAGATTAATCGATAAAAGAGCAATGCATAATTTTAATATTTTTAATTAAATGAATAACTAAATGAGGTTTACACAATATTCCCATAATACCAAACAGGTTAACCAAATTCTCCGTTATGCTGAAGGATCCCATATTATTTCATTCATTACATCATAACATAGACATTTGATCATTTTTACCTATTATTCTTTCTAGCTCTCTGTATAACCCTGTAAATATTTATGCAAGTACTGTTAGTATGCCATCTACTGCAATGTTTAATTTTGATTGATGGAGGGCTGCTCTGTAAGGCAATACTGTCTGGTTGCACAGAAAAATAAAACTCCAGTCACTTAAAGTCATGTATATTTATTTTAAAGTTCTGTGATCTCACTAGGAACAATATGGAAAGGTCAATATAGTGTGACCTTTTAAGAGTGGGTTTTGCAGTGAATTTGAAGAGTCAAAAAAATAGTTCTGGCCTCTGTAGTCATAATTGCTTGATATTTATAATTTGTAAATAGATTAAAGTTTGTTTACTTCAGTGCTTTTCATAGGGATTAGTGTCCTAATTTATATTAAAAGCTCTTTCCTTTTTAGATTTTTCTGATCCACCTGGCTGCTCACCTAGTCCTTCCTCACAGCTGTTTTAATTGCAGTGCTTTTCTGTGTGTATTGAGGATTTGATTTTTGAGGTATGGCTGACCTTTTCCACACTAGTGCAGAAAACCGTCAAACATCTCTCACTTAAAATTTGTGAAGGAAAAACTGTGATCCTGCCTGTTAAATTTCTAGGTAAGAATTTCTCTATGTGTACAAAACATCATATTTCCTCACAGATGGTTAATAAGCTGTTTTATGCCCAGTTAGCTCAAAACACAGCAAGGAAAAATTGCAAAGAGAAAAAAACTTTCTACTTCCCCAGAAAATGCATAAGATTGTAAAACATGAACAACTATGCTGGAAATGCATTCCATTGATGAGTCTCCCAGTGGCAGACAAAGTTCAGTTGGGCTAGTTTTGAAGCCAGACAAAACACCCAATTTTGCATGGACTTTTGAAAGCTTGATGTTTTTTCCATGTTTGTATGTGTGTAAATAGACTGCAAGATTGGAGGGTAAAGTTAAATGTGTCCTTGGAATCAATCTCATAGAGGGAAAGTGGCAGATGCCTCTCGTGGAAGAATCATATGACAAGACTGCCTTTTTTATGTCACTTGGGTTGTTGCATCAATGACAGACTCTCTTTTTGCCTATATGGGAACACACAACTCTTCAGCATCCCATGGATGTATTACTGTGATTCCACAGCTCATGTGAAAATCACTACCTAGTTGGATGATATGGGACTAAAAAGCACATCTAGAACAGACCATGGTCATATTTTGGTCTTTCTGGAAAGTTGAACTAATACTGAACCCAGCTAAATGTAATATCAGTGAGAGAGAAATCATGGCTCTGCCCCACCTACGGACCACACTGTCACTGACATATGATGCCAGGCTAATTGTGTTGCAGCTCCATGCCATGCTGTGTGCCCTCACTGCAGCAAGATGCCAGACCGGCTGTAGTGCAGCTCCGCACCGTGCTACATGCCTTGAAAGCAGTGCTGGTGCTAAGGGGGGACGGGGGGGGGGGTCTTTGGGGTGGGGCAAGCCACTCCAAAATTGCAGGTAGCTGCATGCACAGATGTGCATGTTGCCAGCACATCTGGATTGGCCTCCATGGAAACTGAGCCATGTGGTCAGGGGCTTCTGGGAAATGTAGTCTGTACGCAAAGAAAAAAAGATGGAGGGACAGAGCCATACCTGCCACCTGATTTTAACTACATACTGGCCATGTATGGTGGTGGTGGTGGTGATGCCAGCACTGTCACCATTGCTTGTGATGTTTCCCACCACCACCTTTGCACACCTCAACTGTGAAAAGAGCTCTCCAGCAGCAGGTGGAGCAAATGGTAAGTTTGCAATTGAGGGGCTGTGCCTTGACACATGTTAGTACACTAATATTTCAAGGTAACTTTAATATTTCTTATGATTGCCTTCCAGAAAACCCATGAATGGTGGATGCAGCATGACAAACCCATCCTCAGGGCTATGCTGCATCACATATTATATTTAGGTAAGGAAAGACAATACTTAAATCTCCCATGGGAGACTTTGGAGCCTGTAGGGGGGAGGCAAAGGAGTATGGGCCAGAAGTATGGGCTTTGGGGAGTACGGGCCAAAAGCCATCTTTGTTCTTTCTTTGCAGGACTGTCAGAAGACATGAGATAAAAGAAGAGGGAGCACAACTGACAAGACGAGAATAGAGGCAGTTGAAAAGTAAAATGATAACTAACTGAATAGAAATAGATATAAATGCAATAGAAATAGAATAGAATAGATTAATAGAATATAGAATAATAGAGTGATAGAGTAGAATATAAAATAGGAATAGAGTAGAATACAGAATAGGTAGAATAGAGTAATTAACGGTTGTTGTTGTTGTTCCTACATTTATTTATTTAAATTATTATGTGTGGTTTGTTTGTTTATTTATTTATTTTGTATGTAAGACAAAAAGCGCAATTTTATATTTTATACCATGTTTTTAAATATTATGCAGCGATGTTGCAATAATACAATTATTTTATAATTTTAATGCTATTTATATTTTAATACTTTACTAATATGCAAATACAGGCAACCCTTGCCATTCATGTGAGAGACGTTCTCATATCCCCCACAAATGGTGAAATCCGTGAAGAAGACACTGCATTCCTGAACGCTGTCTGCGTTCATGAACTCAGTGTCCCCGGTGGCTGGGGTGGGGCACAGCTGATCTGGCAATGGCAACAGCGCAGTGGTGGCAGCAAGCGCAAAGTTCCAAGGAGCTCCTTTAAGTGCATTTAAGAAGCAGGTTCAACATTCACGAATATTTGAGACCGTGAATACTGAAAGCACAAATAGTGAGGGTTTCCTGTAATATTTCAGAGGGTTGCGTTTCAGGAGTGAGGGGGATTACTGGTTTGCTGGTGCCCCCTGGTGTAACTGAATATCAAAGACATCAGCGGGGTGGATTGTTATGTGGCTTCTCCTGTTGTAATTTATTGTGAATTGCGCTGAGCTTAGTTCAATCTAAAGGCTGTCACCTGTAAACATGGATGCACTGATAAAAGAAATCATTTCAATTGTAATAAACCTATTAAATTTAATGAGGATTAAATGCTATCACATGTACAAGAGCACTGTGTTAGCCCAAATCCTATCTTCTGGAATCTCACCTCTTACCCATGACTGCAAATATTGTTCCAGTGTCTCTGACACTTCTTTAGCCAGTTGTTTCAGTGTCCTTTGATGAATTTCTCAGGCCCTGCTGATTTGAATTCATTCAGATTTATCAAGCACTCTGTCATTGTTCTTTACTTACTGTGATCTGGCTCTTCTTTCTTTGTCTGTAGCACTTTTTTAGCTATTTGATTGCAGGTTTTTTTTTCATGACCGAGGCAAAGTAGTCATTGAGCCATTTTGCATCTTGCATTAACAGATCACCTTTTATACTGAGAAATAGACGTACAGCTGTCTTGGGGGGGGGGGGTTCTGTTTGACAGCTGTAGATCCTTGTGATATCTTTAATGCCCCTTGCCAGTTGCATCTCATTTTTTCATCTTTGCTTTCTTGATTATGTCTATACAAGTTCTTGATATTCCTTGGCTTACTTTTGCAATGACTTACCCTCTTTTACTTTGACTAAATATTTTTCTCTTGTTTTTGAGGGAACTTAAGAAGCTCCTTGTGTAGCCAAGTTGGTCTCTGGATCTTTGTGTAGCCAAGTGGTTCCTTCCTTTCTGGAATATCTTCTTGTTAAACTTCAAATATAATATATTTTAAGAAGTGTCAGACTTTCTGCTTTCTTTTATATATCAGTTTGTCTACCCATAAGACCTCGTCTACTATTTTCGAGTTGTTTTATATCATAGGAAAGCTTCTTTTTGCGGAAGCTAATGAATTCTTTCATTTCATGTGATTATTTCTTCCCTATCGCTGCCACATTAGTAATCAGTTCTTCCTTATTGTTCAGAACAAGATCCAAGGTAGATGACAGCCAACTGTGTCCTCAAATTTTTAGAACAGAAAGTTGTTTGAGAAAATTATCTTTGAGAAAATTTTCAAGGAGCACATCTGCAAGGGCCTGTCAGGGGAGGTAATGCTCATTGAGGGCAGGTCCTGCTTGACTAACATGGTTTCTTTATATGATCAAGTCACAAAGTGCCTGGACAAGGATGTTGGGGTGGATGCCATCTTCCTGGACTTTAAGAAGGCCTTTGACATGGTTTCCCCACCACATTCTCTTAAAAAAAACTGGGTGACTGCTGCATTGATGCCTATACAGTCAGATGGGTAGCAAATTGGCACAGTCAGATGGTTGCACCCAGAGAGTGGTGGTGGATGTGGGCAGTGGGGTCCCCCAGGGCTCAGTCCTGGGGCCTGTACTGTTCAACATCTTTATCAGCGATCTGGATGTGGGTGTAGAAAGCATGCTATCCACGTACGCTGAGAACACCAAGTTGTGGGGCGAGGTGGGCATGCTGAAAGGGAGGGACAGAATCCAGCTACATCTAGACAAATTACAGAGGTGGGAAGATGAGAATAGGATGGAATTCAATGCAGACAAGTGCAAGGTACTGCATCTAGGGAGAAGGAACCAGCAAAAGACCTATAGGCTGGGGAATACCCTTCTTGTCAACACAGTGGCAGAAAGGGATCTTGGAGTCATTGTTGACTCCAGGATGAACATGAGCTGCCAATGCAAGGAAGCAGTCAGTAAGGCTAACTGCACCTTGTTGTGCATCTACAGATGCATCACAAGCAGGTCTAGGGAGGTGATCCTTCCCTTCTATGCGGTATTGATCATGCCAGAATTGGAGTACTGCATCCAGTTCTGGGCACTGCACTTCAAAAGGGATGTGGCTAGCATTGAGAGGGTCCAGAGGAGGGCCACTTGCATGGTCAAGGGGCAGTGGGGCAGGCCCTACAAAGAGAGGCTAAAGGGCACGAACCTATTCAGACTCCACAAGAGAAGGCTGAAAGGGGATCTGGTGGTGGTTTGCAAACTCACCAGGGGGGACCAGTGGGACTTGGGGGAGGCTCTGCACCACCCAGGGTTACTAGGAATAACAGCCACAGATTGTTAGAGAGAAGGCTCACGTTGGACATCACGAGACATTACTTTACATTTAGGGCTGCCAGGCTCTGGAATAGGCTCCCAAGTGAGGTGGTACTCTCTCCTACCTTGGGGGGTCTTCGAGAGGAGGCTGGACAGATATTTGGGTGGGGTGATATGACCATGGCACCTGTTCTGCCCAGGGTAGGGGTTCAGACCTGATGATCTGTTTAGGTTCCCTCTGACCTAAGTACTATGATACTATGTTCTCTACATATATGGCGTCCTCACCAATGCAGAGTAGAGTGGGAGAATAATTTTCTTAGTTTTGCTTGAGATGCATTAATTCATGCAGGCCAGCTTATTGTTTGCTCTGCTAACTGTAGCATCACAGTGGTGGCTTATTAATTTTATGGTCAATTATGACCCCCAGGTCCCTTTTGGATGTAGTGCTAGCTAGCTCCCCGGACACCATGACAGGGGGTACTGCCCCCATCGTGGGCCGTATACCTTCACTGCTCCAGTGGCAGAGGGCATGCATGGCCTCTTAGATGAGGGGGCAAGGAGAGGGGTTATTCTCCCCTCCCTCCAGCATCTAGCAGAGGAGGCAGGAGGGGGCTTATCTGGGTGCTTGCCCCATATGGGAGCAATTGGTGGTGGTGGTGATGGCAGTGGGGGCTGGCAGACCCCGCTGCAGTCCCCCAGAGACAGACGGGACCGAGGGGGGAAACACCCCCTTCCTGCTCCCTTTGCCTCTGGGGGCCATGCTAGCTGGCATCTCCCAGATTCTGATAAGCCTCCTTCTGGACGTCATATGCTGCCACTTAATTGTCCTCGTTCATCAGCCTGTCCTGTATCATTGTTTCTGACACCTTCCCAGAAATTTTCATTTTTTCTGATACTCTGCAGAGTTAATCATTGTGTCTTCAATACTTGGCCCTTCTCCTTCAATGGGTCACCAGCTTGAATTTAGTGCAGATAGTCACCTCAACCTTCAGGGAAACACACAAACATGACACTTCCAATGCAGGTCATGATAGCAAAGGTGGCTTCAAAAATAGAACAAAAGCATCTTATCAAAATAGGTTACAAAATAAGATGAAATTTGTTTGTATTCAGTAACTTTTTTTTTTTTCAACCAGTCCTGCACTGTAGACCAATTTTTAATCAGCATATATTTTCCTTATCTATAGGAGATTTTTTTCAAAATGCTAATTCTGCAGTATTGGTAATGAGATAAGTCACTTTACAATGGGACAACACCCCCTGTGAACTAAAACATACTGCTACTATCTAAATGGAAAGAGATTATTTAGACAGGTTATACAGGTTTTGCTGACAATTGGTTTAACTGGAAAAATTGCCATGCAGGTTGTTAAAACTGAAGCCCGGCATGAGCACCAGGAAAACAAAAAGGGTATGATGATCCACTGAAAAAAGAATAGAGGAAATGACAATGGATGTTAAATGAAGAGGGTGGGGTTGCTTATTTGTTTAGTGTATTCACCAGGAAAAATCCCACAACTAAACATATATAGAAGCAAAGTGAACGCTGTGGAAACACTATCTGTGACTCACTGCTTAGTCACTCTCTCCCATTACTTTTCTTAGGTATTCTAGGATTGTCAGGCATTCTGACTAAACAGGACA
This sequence comes from Crocodylus porosus, assembly GCF_001723895.1. Lineage (NCBI taxonomy): Eukaryota > Metazoa > Chordata > Crocodylia > Crocodylidae > Crocodylus > Crocodylus porosus. The sequence goes on along the minus strand of NW_017728931.1, from coordinate 69,975,511 downwards.
GGGCATCACAGTTTTGGGCAAATTCCTGATTGTCAGGTCTAATTTGATTACTTCCTATTTGGAACCTGAAACTTAAGAATCGACAGTGTATAAATAAAGCTTTCTCATTTTTATGCACATAACCCTGCACATAAGTCTGTGCACAATCCTTCATTTTTGTACCTATTGCCACTGCTCATTCCTTTACATCTATTGTGCTAGTACAGTACTGAGAATATTGAATTATTTCTTATAGTCCTGTGTAAAGCACCCTACAAACTTACGGTGCTGTATAAATAAAAATAATTAGCCTGTCTCATTCCAAAACCCATAAGCAACAGCAATGGGGAGCTACAATCTGAGTAATAAATAAATAATTGCAGGGTTTATGCATTGTTTCTACTTGCCTTGCTTTTGCCATGTGTATGACAAGAAAAGCATTAATAACAATGTAAGAAGATGTAATTTGTCTCATACCAAGATCAGAGAGATTCAAAAAGCTGTAGAAATGATAAACTCACTCACATTGGATGACCTGAATCACTCGGTATTGGCTTTCTGCTTTTAAATCAACACTGGGAATAATATAACCATAGTCAATATCTCTAAGGGAATTGTACAGGTTCCAACCATCTGCTAAATCAAGCATCACTCATTATTATGAACATGTGCAACAGACCTGCTACAAAATGAATAATAACTTTAAGCACATAACTGAGCCCTAGGAGGGTGCTGGATTCTCAGAGATGGATACCAAATTTAGAGGAGCATAGGGCTTTTTTTTTAGTATTGTCTTGTAAGTTGCAAAGTTCAATGGTAAGCATGATTTTCTCTAATTCTTCCACATTAGCTAGCATATATGTGCTGAATTTGAAGTAATGATCTGCTGGAAACAGTCCAGATGGCTAAGTTTGTGAAATAAATGTCCTAATAGGTTGACAGTTGTCTTGCCTTAGTTTTTTTTTCTGCCAGCTTCTGTCTAGTAGTACTTTGAAAACTCAGGTGTAATAGACCAGAATGTCTGAAAAAGAAAAACTTTGGTAACAAGGTCAAGATGCAGGGAAGAAAGTAGTGCTGGTTATGACAAAGCGAGTAAGGTAGCTTCTCAATAGCCCTTCCAAGTTTAACAGTTTCATTAAACTAACATATCCAGTCGCCTTATGGGCTTTGAGGTTTTTAGAGGGCCTGGCCTCATTTTACATTTACTTAGCTTGTAAAGAAGAAATCTTGAAAAACTGCTAGTTTTGTCATTGACAGCAGTGAGATCAGGAATTCATTGCTAAGTTTCTTGGGCCAAGAACTATCTTTTCACATCTTTATGATACCTTGCACAATGATCCCTAATTAATGATTCATTTAGGTAAGTACTCAAGGTGAAAAGCTTTCTTACTCCTTGCAGGGCAGCCCATAGAGCTAGAACAGTTAAAATACATGAGTTTCTGTAGCCAACAGCACACAGGAGCGGGATGAATAGCATCACACCAGTCTGCTTTTCTTTCCCTAGAGCAAATAACTACTCGCATTTATATTTGGGAAAACTGGGGTCAGTATTTGGCATGTGTCTAGAAAAGGGGTAAAGCTCTAGCCAGTTGCCTCTAGGTACTATCACAATATAGATGTGTTTTTCCCACTTTAGTCTCCCATCTTCTACTCTCATGGTATAAATAAAGGACATTTTAAATGTTAAAGAATACTGCAGTTTTTTTCCATTTTGTTACTCCATGAGACTCTACAGCTGTACACAGGCAATGCTGAGATATATTACTCAGAGCACTGAGACAGCAAAGTCTGTTGTAAAACCCTGGAACAAAACCAGCATTGGTCACTAATGCAATAAGTGGATTGTTTTTACTGTGAAGGTCACATTATCAAATAGTAACAGGGACTTTTTGCAAAAGGGAAATTCTTTTGTATGTTTAGTAATACACCATTTATTGGGAGATACTTGTTCTTGAGATGCCAAGAGAGCTTCTGTTACTGTGGCATTACAGTATCCAACTGAGAACTAATTAATGTTTCAGTTTGTCAAGTGCACAGTTCTAATTATTTTAGTGCTGTACTAAAAGAATGCTAAGGCCCGATAAGAAGGTGATCTCACTGTCTTTCCCCAGAATACACACCCACCATCTGCAGAAAGCATTATTTCTAGTAGTATTCAGTATAACCTCTCTTGTGATGCATTTTAGCTTCACTTCACAGTCCAGTGAGCTATGAGGTTTGAAAATTGATTAAAAGCCCTAATTATTTTAACAGGACTATAATCATGATTGATAGGACATAGTCAAGTAATCAAGGAAAAAAACTACCTTTTTTTTTTTTTGCTCCAGCAATGTGTAGCTAAAATCAAAGGCTGTAATTTATAAAAGTTTAAGGTTTTCGACATGTGTCCAAACTCAGCATAATGAGAAAGGAAAAAAAAGAAAAGCAAAAGCTCAGAATTGTGGGTGTTTTTAAATTCATGTGAGCTGATGTAGAAGGAGACAGATTCTTCAGCTCCTATAGAGCAAAGGATTTAGCCCACGCAGCAGGAACTGGAGAACAGTGAAAATCTATCCTTATTAGGGAATTTCTTTTCTCGTGGAATTCATTTAAATCAAATGAGTTTGATTTAAGTCAACTCATTTGGCCCTGCAGCTTGCATTGGGAACACAAGGCTCTTTGTAACTTAGATCTAGACGGCAGGGCTTCTAGCCATGGCTCCTAGCACTGATTTGTTGGTGCCAGCAGCTAAGGAGTTAATGCCATTCAGCCCCCCCACCCCCCATCACCATTGCTGTTGGTGCTGCAATGCCAGCACTGCAACATCCAGGGAGTGGATGCCACTGAGTTTAGTCACCTGAAACCACTAAATTCTGTGGCACGGGCCACACTGTCATAAGGTGCTAGCTAAAATGACAGGGTTTGCATGGCATTAGCATTAACACCTTGGGTGCTGGTGGCCACAGTAAAAAGCTCTGGGGCCAGAAGTCCCACCTCCCTGGGCTGGATCTGACCCCCCCGCCAAATGTTTAACACCCCTGATTTAAAGGATAGATTTACATAGATTAAGTAATTACATTATTTTCCTTTTGTCCTAGAAGCATCTCTTAGGCCGTTTATAGACATGCTCTACGACAGGGGGTTGGGAAGAGTGGAGGCACTTTAATTAGTGCAGGTCTGAGAGCTGTGCAAATTAAAGGCACCTGGAGCATCACATGTATCATCAGCATCCCTGTGCTGAAAAATGGTGGTGGGAAGCTTTGAACTAAAGTGCATCAAATGAGCTTTAGTTTAAAGTGCTCCACAGCCATTTTTCAGTGCGGGGACACTAATGCATGTGACACTGGAGTTTGCTGGAGCACGGTAATTAATTATGTCTGTTTAATTAATTGAGTCTGCTCTGACGTGCTGGAATTCCAGCACGTCAGAGCAGCCTCCCTGCACTTGCATAGGAGCTATTAGTACATTGGCATGGGTCCTTGGGCTCCTAGCATTACTGTAGAACTGTCCTTCCAAACTGTCCTATAGTTTGTACTTCCAAAGGTTGCTGTGACATTAATAATTAAGGTTGTGTGAAACTTTGGTCCCTGATTCAATTCGGCAGAGATTCGCCCAATTCGGTGGTTGAATCTCCGAATCCAGATCAAATCAGGAGACCCTCTAATCTCTCTGAATCTAATAGGAACCCCCTGTATTGATTTGACAATTTGGAGATAGACACCGCTTTACAGTTTTTTCTACGTGCCTCAGGGTACCAAGTAGCTCATGAGTGCTGCAATGGTGGGGCAGATGGAGCGTCCCCCAGCAGTGCGGAAGGCGGGGGGGGGGTGGTCCCCAGCATGCTCAGCAGCAGGCCCAGAAGTGAACCACAGCTGTTGCCCAGCCAGTCAGCCCCCAGCCTGTACTGGTGCATGGGCTTGTCGTGTCTTAAATGCAGGACTTTGCACTTGTTCTTGTTGAACCTTGTGAGATTTCTTTTGGCCCAATCCTCCAATTTGTCTAAGTCACTCTGAATCCTAGCCTTACCTTCCAGTGTATCTACTGCTCCCTCCAGCTTGTTGTCATCTGCAAGCTCGCTGAGAGTGCACTCCAGGTCACTGATAAAAATATTGAACAAAACCAGCCCCAGGACCAACCCTTGGGGTACATCACTTGATGCCAGCTGCCAACTAGACATCAAGCCATTGATTTCTTCCCTTAGCACCTGATGATCCAACCAGTTTTCTATCCACTTTACATTTCATTCAGTCATCCTTTACTTCCTTAGCTTGCCTGCAAGAATGTTGTGGGTGACCATAACAAAAGTCTTGCTAAAATCAAGGTATACCACATCCACTAATCTCACTGCATCCACAGAGCCAGTCATTTTATCACAGAAGGCAATCAGGCTGGTTGGGCATGCCCTTGCTGAATCCATGCTGACTGTTCCTAATCACCTTCGTTTCTTCAAAGGGCTTAGAAATGGATTCCTTGGGGATTTGCTCCATGATTTTTCCAGGGACTGAGGTGAAGCTAACCAGTCTGTATTTCCCTTGATCTTCCTCTTTCCCTTTCTTAAATTTAGGCACTATGTTTGCCCTTTTCCAATCATCTGTGACCTCTCCTGATTTCCATGAGTTTTCAAACATGATGTCCAGTTGGGCTGTGTGAAGCTCCAGATGTGGTCTCACCAGTGCTGAATAGAGGGGAATAATCACTTCCCTTGACCTGCTCTCAGCACACCTACCAGTGCAGCCCGGTATGCCATTAGCCTTCTTGGCAACAAGGACACATTGCTGGATCATATTCAGCTTATTGTCCACTGTAACTCCCAGGGCTTTTTCTGCAGAGCTGCTGCCCAGCCAGTCAGCCCCCAGCCTGTACTGGTGCATGGGATTGTTCTGTCCTAAGTGCAGGACTTTTGCACTTGTCCTTGTTAAACCTCATGAGATTCCTTTTGGCCCAATCCTCCAATTTGTCTAGGTCACTCTGAACCCTGGAGCCCTACCCCTCCAGTGTATCTACTACTCCCCGCAGCTTGGTGTCATCTGAAAACTTGCTAAGGGTGCACTCTATGCCATCTTCCAGGTTGTTGATGAAGATATTGAACAAAACTGGCCCCAGGACCGACCCTGGGGCACTCTACTTGATACCAGCTGCCAACTAGGCATTGGATCATTGATTGCTACTCTCTGAGCCTGATGCTCCAGCCAATTTTCTATCTACCTTATAGTCCATTCATTGAGCCCATACTTCCTTAGTTTGCATGTGAGAATGTTGTGGGAGATTGTATCAAAAGCCTTGCTAAGATCAAGGTTTTAACACCACATCCACCAGTCTCCCCACATTTGCAGAGGCAGTCATCTCATCATAGAAGGCAATCGGGTTGGTAAGCCATGACTTGCTCCTGGTGAATCCATGCTGACTGTTCCTAATCACCTTTTTCTCCACCAAGTGCTTGAAATGGATTCCTTGAGGATCTGCTCCATGATTTTGCCAGGGACTGAGGTGAGGCTGACTCGTCTCTGGTTCCCTGGATCCTCCTTTTTCCCTTTCTTAAATATGGCAATATGTTTGGCCTTTTCAGATCATCCCTGGATGATTTGTTCATCATGAATTTTCAAAGATGATGGCCAATGGCTCTACAATCACAATAGCCAACTCCCTCAGCCATGGACTTGTATATGTCAAGCTTTTCTAAGTGGCCCCTAACCTGTTGTTTCAGCACTGAGGGCTGCTCACCACCACCTCAAACTGTGCTGTCCAGTGCAGTAGTGTGGGAGCTGACCTTGCCTGTGAAGACGGAAGCAAAAAAGGCATTGAAGACAACAGGCTTTTCTGCATCCTGTCACATGGTTGCCTCCCCCATTCAGTAAAGAACTCACACTTTCCCTGATCCTCCTTTTGCTACCAGCATACTTGTAGAGACTATTCTTGTTACCCTTCACATCCCTTGCTAGCTGCAACTCCAAATGCACTTTGGCCTTTCTGACTTCATCCCTGCATGCTCAAGCAATGATCTTGTATTCTTCCCCAGTTATTTTTCCAAGTTTTTACTTCTTATAGCTTCCTTTTTGTGAGTTAGTTTACTGAAGAGTTCCCTGCTAAGCCAAGCTGATTTTCAGCCATACTTTCTAGTCTTCCTGCACATTGGGATGGTTTGTTCCTGCACTCTCAGTAAGGCTTCTTTAAAGTACAGCCAGGTCTCCTGGACTCCTCTCCCCCACAATCTGGCTTCCCAGGGGATCCTGCCAATGAGTTCCCTGAGTGAGTTGAAGTCTGTTTTTTCTGAAGTCCAGGGTCCTTACTCTGCTGCTCTCCATCCTTCTTTTCCTCAGGATCTTGAACTCTATCATCTTATGGTCACTGTTGCCCAACTTACAATCCACTACTACGTTCCCCACCAATTCTTCCCTGTTTGTTAGCAGCAGGTTAAGAAGAGCATGGCCCCTAGTTGGCCTCTCCAACACTCTCCAGGAAGTTGGTCCCAACACTCTCCAAAAATTTCCTGGATTGCCTGTGAACTGCTGTATTTCCCCTTCAGCAGGTGTCAGGGTGATTGAAGTCCCTCATGAGAACCAAAGCCTGTGATCAGGAAACTTCCACTACGTGTTTGAAGAAACCTCATTCACCACTTGCTCCTGGTCTGGTGGTCTATAGCAGATACCCACCACAACATCACCATTGTTGCTCTCCCCTCTGACCCTAGCCCAAAGACTCACAACAGGTTTATCTCCAGTTTCATACAGGAGCTCTGTGCAATCAAACAGCTCATTTACTTAAGGCACAATTCCTCCTCCTCTTCTATCTTGCCTGATCTTCCTGAACAGTTTGTACCCATCCGTGACAGTGCTCCAGTCATGCAAGCTATCCCACCAAGTCTCTGTTATTCCAATCACATCATAGTGCTGTGACTGCGAAAGGACTTCCAATTCTTCCTGTTTGTTTCCCAGGCCCTGTGCATCTGTATACAGGCACCTGAAGTAACTAGTTGATTTCCCTGATTTCTCAGGAAGTGTGAAAGCACTCCCGTGTTTCCTCCTCCTGCTTGCTTTTCCTCCAGGTCTCCCACTTACCTCAGGGCTTTGATCTCCATCCCCTGGCAAACATAGTTTAAAGCCCTCCTCACTAGGTTAGCAAGCCTGTCTGTGAAGACATTCTTCCCTCTCTTTTTCAGGTGGATCTCATCTCTTCCTAGAAATCCTTCTTGGAACAACATCCCATGGCTGAATAAGCCAAAGCCCTGCTGGTGACACAATGTGTGTAGCCAGGTGTTGATCTGCAGGATGCACCTGCTCCTGCCCAGCCTCTTTCCTTTGACCAGAAAGATTGATGACAACACAACCTGAGCCCCAGACCCCCTCACCCTTGCACCCAGAGCCCTGTAGTCACTCTTGATACACTCAGGGTCTTCCCAGGCAGTATCATGGGTGCCCACATGGATGAGCAGCATGGGTAGTAGTCGGAGGGCCAGATCAGCCTTGGTAGTCCCTCTGTGACATCTTGAATCTGGACTCCAGGCAAACAGCAGACCTCACAAGACAAAAGGCCAGGTTGGCACATGGCTCCCTCTGTCCCTTTCAGAAGGGAATCTCCAACCACCACCACCCATTGCTTTCTCTTTGTGGCAGTCATCTCGATCCTTCCCACCTCGGTGAGGTCTGTCCTGTCCTGTCTTCCTCCACCAATGGAACATGTTCCTCCCTCTCTGTTGCTGGGACTGTATATCTATTGATATCTAATCTATCTAATGAGCAACTGCAGATTGAGGTGAAGATCTTGGGTTGGCCAGAAGTCACAAGTTTTCAGCTTTCACCCTTTTGGCTGCCCATGTCTTCTGTCTTCTCTAGCACTGCATCTGGCATTTCTTCCTCCACAGTCTTGGAGGTATCCTCCATAGATTTCAAAGATGTTAGGGCTGGAAGGGAGCTCAAAGATCATCAAGTCCAGCCCCCTGCCCCAGGGGCAGGAAGTCAGCTAGGGTCAAAGAATCTCAGCAAGATCGTTTCTTGAATAAGTCTACAGTAGGTGCCTGTACCACATCTGGAGGGAGTCTATTCCAGGTCTTGGGGGCTCAGACGGTAAAGAATTTTTTTATTAAGTCCAGCCTAAAACACACGTTTTCCCAGATCCTGATGAATACCCATTGTGTACTGTTGCTGAGGGGTAAATTATAACAGTTGCTTGCTCAGCAACAGTACTTATAGGTAGCCACCAGGCCCCCCCTGAGCCTGTACTTTTCCAGACTGAAGAGTCCCATGGCTCTCAGCTTCTCATCATAAGGCCTCCAACACTGAATCAATTAATGCCTCATGGCAGTGGACGCTTCAGAGCCTCGCCACCTCCTCCTGTAGTTCTCTTGCCTGTTCCCTGAGATATACACCACCAGGAGGCACCATTCATATCACAGGCACTCCCCGACCTGGCTGTTACTGGAAGGAAGCTGCAAGGCTGGACCTGGGTAAAAGTGTCAAAGGTGAGCAGTTTTGCCTGGACAGGTACAAGCAGAGGCAGTGGCTCTGGCATTGCAACGTCTTCCAGCCATTTCTCCAGGTGTCTTAATCTGCCTTCTCTCTCTCACTACTCTTCTTCCAAGCAGACCTTCCCTAGTAAACTTGCCTGGAACTGGCCAGTTTATTTCTTGGTAGCCCCAAAGAGTTCCTTTTATTTGCTACTTTTTCATGCCAAACTGAAAGCCGTGTCCCTGCAAAAAGAAAAAAAAAAGGGCGGGGGGGCTCACTAACTGGCCTCAGAACTGCTTGCAAACTGCTTACCCTGTTTGCAGCCCCTGTTCACTGGCTCCCTGGTCACCTAGGGAGTCTCCTTTTATAACTTGTTTGGCCTAGACTGGCTCTGCCCCCTTGTTAGGGCTTCTGTCAGGCCCAGGCAGTAGTCACTCAGCAATCACTCAACAATCAGCAGTCACTCAGTAGTCAGCAATCACTCCCAGCTTCTCAGAGCACATGCCCCAAACACACACACCCCACCAAACAAACACTCAAGAAACCAAAGGCACAGGCAGCTGGATCACTTACCTTTCCTGAGCACAATCTGGTGCCTGGTGCCTGGCTTCTCTCCCCCTTCCTCCTCTTGCCCCAAGCAACTGCTTGCAAACTGCTTACCCTGTTTTCAGCCCCTGTTCAGAGGCTCCCTGATCACTGGCTCTCATCCAGGCTGTGTTACGGCACAGGTCAGCAGGGACAGCGGTGGGGAGAGAGAGCCCTGAGCCCATCTCTGATAGCCTGCTCCCACCACCCCACCCCAAGCAGCAGCATGCCAATGCCTGGGTTGCTGTGCGGAGAGAGACTTCAGACCTCTGTACCCGCATCTCCACCCCACCCAGGCTATGTTGTGGCATGTCCTGAAAGGAGCAGCTGTAGGGATCTCCACCAAGCAGCAGTGCGCTGCAGGTCTGGGGCAGCTGTGGGGATGGAAACCCCTTCCTCCACATTCCCCAACAACTGTTGTGTCAGTGACAGCCAAAGGGGCAGGGCAAATGAGCTGTGCCTGGGGCTAGAGCGCAGCCTTGCACAACGCTGTCTGGGATGGCAGCGATCATGCTCTAAGTCAGCAGTTCCCAATCTGTGGTATGGGTACCACCAGTGGTACATGGACAACCTGTCAGTGGTACTTGTTAAGAGATTGATTATAATTACTTTATATGACAAAAGTTTGCTGGTGATATTTAAGGTTGAACTGAAAAAAATGCTGGTGGTACTTAAGTTTGTATTATTTTAAATTAGTGGTATGCAATCTGTCAGAGTTTGGGAACTGCTGCTCTAAGTTAATCCTTGATGGGTTCTGGCGCAGACATTTGAAAAACTGCTGTAACAGAACGTGCTTTAATTTAATACCTCATCCATCAAGGGTTAACTTAGAGCATGATCAGCCATTTTTAAGTGCTCCAAGAGCCATGAATGTCTGTTCAGTTATGGCATTAGAGTGCTTTCTACCTGCTTAATGCATGATAGGTATGTCTATACCTAGCCTGGATCCGTATAGCCCATCAGACCAAAGGTTAAAATGTGAAAAATTGAAGCATAGACCTCAATTGCTTGTTATTCTGTATGGGTGGTCCTTGTATTTGCTGACTCTTCCAGGTACTTCAGTGCAACTTGCAGGAGCAAAACCTCAAAGCTGTAAATGTTGTTCTGGCAGTAACAAGACAGCAAGCACAAACTTCTACAATGTGTGTGAAAAAAACAAGTTATCATTAATTAATGACAGTGGTGGTAGTCACAGGATTTAATTGTAATGGGGGTTCCTGAATACCATAGCCAGGTTAAGTGCTATTCTGTTAAATTAGCAGAGCACCTTTAAAAAAATGTTATCTCAGAGCTTGCAGCACTGGATCTCACCCATGGGCTGAGACTAGCCTCATTAAAAGCTATTGGTCAGTTTGTCATGTAAAATGCCCCTTCATGTGAATAGGTTGATAGACTCCCTTCTCTCAGTCATCAGACAGGATTAACAAGACGAAATTGTTAAGGAATATTTTCATTATGTTGCTGTTCGAAGTGTACGGGAAGATGCACTTCAAGCTTATGGTGCACGGACATTTGAGAAGAGGAAATAATTGGATCTATTGATAAGCCTTTTGTGATTCTTAATGCAACTATGATACAGATTGCTCTCTTTTCTCTATACACAAGGGTGTTTCAGTACTAATGGCAAAATGGCTACTCATGCTGTAGGCCCACAACAAAGTGGGAAACTTCACAGCAGCAGGGAACACTGATGGTAGGCTGTTGAACACACCAATCATTTATGACTAAGTAGAAAAGTGATGTGGTCCAGCAAATGATCGTTACACACAAAGTAGTTTTATTTCTAAATTGTCGTCAGTTTCTGAAAAGTCATCATATATATTCTATCTCTATAATGAGTTAATATTAAGAAGAATTACTTAATACTAAGACAAATTACTTAAATTATGTTTAAATAAACTAGGGGATGGGAAAAGCCTACTCTGAGTACAAGGTTGCTATTTAAAACATGGTTAATGAGAGAAAATGTAAATTGAGTAGGGGAGAGGGATAAGGAACAAGAAGTTAGCTTATAAAGATCAATTGGAACCAGTTAGTGAAAAGCTAGCATTGCCTGATGTAATTCATCACTCATGGAAGGGAAAGGGATACATCAAGGACAGAAAATGAGATATGATAATGAATTAATGAATAAATTATAAAAGAAATGACCCCTCTCCCACATCTAATTTAAGGTGCTGTAATAAAGGACAGATGCATAACCTTGTTTGTAGATTAGCTATTTGATATTATTGGAAAAAATGCCTAAAATGTCCAGTGCCATAAAGATCCTTAGGGTTGTTTCCACCTACATGTTCTTATTCACTTAAATAGTTTTCACACACGGTGAGATGAAAAGGCAGGAAACGTTTTAGAACTACTTTCTAATTCCAATTACATTTCTATATGCTAGAGAAACTACTGATGTCAGTGGAGATACACAAGTGAGAAAAGAATCTAGCTCCTAGGCTTTCTCATCCACTTCCTAAATGATTTTATTTTTGGTTACACTACAAGAAGTAAAAATGGCTTAACTGGGAGTAATAATTAGCCTCTATAACAGCTGCAACTTCAGGATAAGAAAAGCACATTATAAGCATTATTAATTGGACTATGGTCTTATTTCCTAAATAAGTCCCTCACCCAAAGCTTATAAAATTGATGTCATCTGTCATTTGCAACACATGAATCAGTGATGACAAACACTTGCCAACTACTACGTGTAACTGCCAACCCTGTGTTTGATGTACTTGCAGAAAGAGAGAGAACATTACTAGCTCTTATCATCTTCTCTTACGAAATAGAGTAATTTAGTAATTTTATTATTCATCACATCCTCTTTTAAGAGACTTTTTTTTAACTATTCCTCCCAACTGAGGTCAAGAATAGCTGTATAGCTGGATTTAGACAAGCCATGCATAATATAAAGAGACAATACTCAGTGCCTTTCCTCACTTAATGCATTCTGGAGTTGATGGAGTCTTATAACGAGCCTTCAAGGAAAGTGGTGATTTCATGGTGAGAGCAAATTTGATTCTGCTCCCAAATTTATCACCTTGTGCCTTGGGTAGTTTGGGTAACTTCATTTCACCTGAATTTACCTTTTTGTAAACACCATATAACACACCCCTATGGGGATGTCATTAGATTCATTTTGGTTTTAAAGTCTTTTTGCATTCATATAGTTCCTTCCATAAAATGACTTCAAAGTAGGAGTAATTATTCTGCCAGCTGGTTTTAATTGCACAGCCTTTCAAAAACTGTGTTTCCAGATTCTTGAATGGAATTTGATCTAGTTAAAAGATTAATGCATAGAATTTAAAAGGTTGCTATTTACCGAATCCTTTTCTAATTCTAGCCCAGAGGATATCAGGCAGGCAATTATGCCGATCTAGAAAGGACTGGAAAGAAATGTTTCCAACCATGCTCTCAAACACACAACTTATTAGATTCCTTTAGTCTGGAAGGGACTTAATTTCACAGGTGGAAAATTCACAGAACAGCAAAATATCTTATTTTCCATTTTTCCTAATTTTCCTAACTGTTATAATTCCTGGGAAAATGAGACAAGTAATTCTTGTTTAATTTCTCCTATAGCATTGATTTGTAATGTTGCCAATATTTTCTAATTACTGTATTTATGAAACTGCTCTTGCTCACTGAATGGATTTTTCAAGTGCTCTTGGCTTTGACTGCATTGTTCAATTGGCGGTGATGCTGTCCAAATCCTTGGCTCTGTAGAATTTGAGGATGTTCTATAAAAATCTATCAGTATATCTGTATATAGTTCTTTGGATCTTGTTATTAAGTACCAAGATTAATAATAATAATAATAATAATAATTATGCTGTTATATATCATTACCATTAATTGGCGTCAAATATCCCTGATGAAACAGTTTACTTTTACTGTTTCAGAGGTTTCTAACAGCAGCCTCTAAATCACAGTCTTGACAGAATAGATTCATTTTATCTCCATGGTTAACTTGTCTTTGAGTTTCCACATTTAACAGGTTGATTACATCTTTCACTGCTCTTATCGGGTTGTTAAAGTGATAGACAAAGTTGAAATAATTATATTGATTCTGAAGTGCTGAATTTACTCCAGACTGAAACCATCCAAGCTTCCACTGAAATATAAAGTGAGGGAAGCAAAGAATAGCTCCCTATTTTAAGAATAGAAACAAAAAGCTTTCAGAAGAGAAGGGCCAAAGAGATGTACTGTGCCGAAGATAATTCCTCAACAATTTCCACATGGGATAATTCATTGTTGTTTCATTGATTCCCTAAAAGCTTTGCATAAGGAAAAAATACCTAAAGGTTGGAATAGCTATTTTCTTGGTTCCAAGAAACCTGAAATATACAATGCTATCAAGTTGTGAACAGTAGGGTGAAGTAGAGACAGAAAGGCAGCCTACCATGGTAATCAGATCACACTTGAAGAAGTCTCTTTAAGAATATTTTTTTCCCAAATGTTAAAAAAAAAAAAAAAAAAAAAAACAAACCCAACCCAAAACAACTCAGGCAAAACACAGACTTTCATTTTGGGTGCCACAAATTTTAGATACTTGCAATAAGTTGTTTTGCATCTGCCTTTCAGTGGTGAAAAACCTGCAATTCTCCTTGTCTTCTGACTCTTGAACAATTAGCATTTCTAAAACTAAGATCCTCTGGGCATGTCTACACCTTACTGTGCAATAAATTTAGTACCTCTAATATGAGGTACTACATAAATGCAGAGTAGCTGGTGCTAATGCGCAGTAGCAATGGTGCATGGTATTTTTGTGATGCTAAATGTGCATAGACTAATAAACTAATTCTACTGTGCATTAGTACATTAGCCATGATACACTTTATTACACTACTGTGCGTTAGTTTTTGCCATGATACACTAATGCACAATAGAATCAGTCTACTGAGAGTTAAGTGCCATGGGTAGATGTGCCCTCTCGGCACGTTTACATCAGAGGCTTAAGTGCTCAGTAGCATAATTTACTGCAAAGTAAGCACGTGTGTCTACATGTGCATATGCTTACTACACAGTAAACCTTCCTAATCATGAGTAAACTTGGTACCTGCAAATGCAAGCAGCAAATTTATTTTCAATTAGTAATGGCGCAGTAGCACTCATGTAGACGAGTGACCAGAATAAATCTGCTCCCGGTCAGCCATCCATCAGGGCGCAGGAGATTGATCCTTGCCCCTGGGAGCTGTTGGGTTGGGCTCTGTCACCGAACCCCGGGTGGGGACTATGTCTCCCTGCCCAAGAAGTGGGGAGCTCCAAGCCTCCTGCTCTGAGATCACAATCAAGGAGCAGGTACTGGGAGATTTTTATCTCCCAACACCTTGTCTGCTGTCATGATCAGGACCAGTGCTGGGACAAAAGGATCTCCCAGTGTTGGTTCCACAGTCATGGAGCTGGTGCTGGGAGATAAGGGTCCCAGCCCGAGCCCTATGATCACTGGGCCAGGGGCACTGGAATCTGCCTCTCCCCTATAGCTCTTTCCAAGTCTCCTGCCTCTGATTGGGGAGCCAGGGCCAGGAGTTTCCTGCTACTGAGGCAGAGGGACATTGCTTGCTGCCAGGGCAGAGACAGAGTCCTGGGGGTAGAAAGCAGTGTTTCCCAGCTATCTCCTGGCCCAATGCTCCCTGCCAGCACCGAGCTAGCACTCGGGGGATCCTAAAGCTCCCCCTTGTGGCAGCAGGGGCCCATTGCAAGGCCCCAGGAAGCAGGAGCAGTTTGCTGCTAGGAGCAGCAATTTTGTTCTTTTGTTCCCACTTTTCTGCGTGTGTAGACACCTGCCTGGGAGCTTGGGAGTAAACTGATCTCACTTCAAAGCATGCTCTGTATACAGAATTGTATTTGTATATACCAAATATTAATTCCATTTTTAGAAAATGTTGGATGGCTTCATTTCATTTGGTTCACAGTCTCACTATTGTACTAGAAGTTAATAATTGAAGAAAAAAGTCACAGTATAAATTATTATTTTATTAATACCTTGCCTTCCTTGTAGTATTTTTCATGTAAGGATCTCAGTAAGTTTAAACCTCCGATCATTCCTTGAAGCACAGTGGAGAGTTGCAGAGAAATAATTTCCCCATGACTGAAATGTCTTTGAAGCAGAACACATCAGCATTTTAGCACCTTCCAGCAACCTTAAAGAGTTTATGACAGACAGTGAGGAATAATACTACCAAGAATGTAAATGCCCGAGAGGGAATTTCACAAGGGTACTGGGGTCAGCATCTTTTTCTTGCAAGAAGGATCCACAGGTCTTAAGGACCTTAGTTTTATTGCAAATGAAAAGGACTGCTTTATTTGCCTCTTAAGAAGGTAAACATTTCTATGCAGATTTTCTGTTCTTAGCGTTATAGTCTAAATGATGTGTACTATTTGTTCACTCAGTGGGTGCATCTACACATGCAATGAAGCCAACTCAATAAACTCTGGACCTGCTTCAGCCAGAGTCACCTGATCCCAGGTGCAGCACTTCCATGTGCGCCCCAGACAGCAGCAGGGCAGAGCAGCCTCAGGCTGGCAGGAGGAATTGGGAAGTCAACCCTGGGCTCCTGGTAGGAGCATCAGGCTGCATTGAGGCTAGCTGGGGCATAGTGGTGTGTGCAGTTGTGTGACAGGCAGTCCCACACTTTATCACCCTCATACTCCAGCCAGCCCCTGTCATCATTTACCCATGCATTTCAGCACATGTAATTATTCCATCATAGGATAGTACTGTCCCTGACTGTACTAACCTATGGAGAAGCTAATTAATTTACTGCACCCTAATATCAGCACATGTAGACAATGATGCTTTACTGCAGAGCTAATATCAACTCTGCAGTAAAATTCACGTGTGATGTACTCAGTGGGTGTATATATACAACATGCTTTACTGCACAGTAAAGCATCAGTGTCTACGTGTTCAGCTGCTTATTGTGCAGTAAATTAGTCAACTGTGTAATTAATTTGCTATCTGCAAATGCAGGGAACAAATTAACCATGCCATAGCTACTGCTCATGTCTAGACACCAACTGGGAACAAATTAGCTCCTGGTCAGCCCCACCACCCTTAGGCTAGCCTCAGGCATCTCCAGCCCTTCAGCTGAGGTGGCTCTTTGCCTGCCCCAGCCTGCCCTTTAAAATGCTGTGATGACCCCCAGAGGCCTTTGCCACCTGCTGCATTCCTCTCGCCACTGGTTCCCACACCATTAGACCCAGGTCAGCTGCAGCAGTCTGCCTGAACCCTTAGTGTTGGCTCCTGGTCCAGCCCCACTGCTTGTCTGCCTGTCCTGCGCAGTGCCTCTGCACTGTTCACTGCAGGCATTTGCCCAGACCCAGCAGGCTTGGACTCTCAAGTGCAGCCCCTGAGAGCCATTGAGGGAGCCATGCATGGCCAGCCTGCCAGAGCCTCCACCACGGCCTGGCAGCAGTGATGAGCCATCAGTGGGGGAGGGCCCATCCCACTATGGTCCCTACCCCCAAAATCCAGCAGTTCCAGCAGTCTGGGCCAGCCCCTGCCCTGCCAGCTCTGGGTGCACAGGTCCACCCAGGAAGCAAGCCTGAGGATGGCACTGCCTGCCTCCATGAGCTTCTCCCTGGAGGAGGCCCCTGCCCAGCCAGCCAGGCATCTCACCCCTGAACTCCAGGATGCTGCTGGGAGCTGCACATCATCACCACCAGTGGGGACAGACTTGGGCCACTGGACATGCCTTCCACACCCACCTGGTAAGCCCTGCACTGGGAGGAAGACCATCCCTGCCTTTCCTGCCAGACCTGGCCAGGATCCCCCTGACCCCTGGAGTTCACCTCCACAGCATGCAGGGAGGTAGTAGGCCATGCAAAACTTTTTATTGAGCAGCCTGTGCCCTCACAGCTATGTTGAATTAAAAAAAGATCGTGGTTCGTTTCTCGGGAGGTGGAAAAAAACTTTCAGCTTCAGACACACTTTATTAGCAATACAAAAGGTATATATTTGCAAATAGGGTCAG
>NW_017728931.1:69949757-69958546 GCF_001723895.1 Crocodylus porosus | reverse complement strand
TTTTCCCTTCAATTTCCACCCCCCCCTTCCCTCTCCCATTAAGGAGACAAGGATGGGTAGCAGCTGTGTTTTTTTTTTTTTTCTAAATCTGCTATTGATAATGCATTTTTAATAATATTTCTAACAGCTAGGCAGGCATGGGCCTCTAACATGTGGAAAAACATGCTGATGCCAGCAGGGATATCATCCTCAACTGTGAGGGGCAGGGACAGAGTGTAGGCACAGGTACCCCTCCAGATGACAATGAACATTGCAGGGAAGTGCAGGCTTGCGTGCCACACTGTTGAAACTCAGGATTCTACACCAGGTTCTCAGGTGTACCTGGACCACCATGGCAATCATCATCAGCAGGACATGGTGGGTTGGGCACCCCTCACTCCATGGACAGTGCTCATTGCAGCGTGCATGGGACACACTTGCCAGGGGCATACTAGGGATGCAGGGGGTGGAGAAGCCTGCTCTGGGATGCCTCTCCACAGATGCCCCCCTGGGGGAAGGGTAGGGGTGCCATCAGTTCTTGTGCCCCAGTTGGCTGGGAGTCCCTTGCCCTCTGAGGCCAGGCACCATGGGTCTGGTGGCAATAGAGGAGATTGTCTGACTTGCAGATGGAGAAGGGGGAGGGGGAGTGGGCCTGGAGCAGCTACAGTAGGTGCTGCCTGCCTGGCCAACTTACCATGGCTCCTGAGCACCTGTGTGTACACAACCCCTCAATCTGAGGCCAGGCAGCATACAGCCCCCTGGTATAGTACATGCTATCTCAGAAATGTTGCAAACTCTCACAAACAGCTTCTTTCTCCTGGCTTTGCAGGTCTAGCAGCTGAACTCAGGGAAGAGGCACCAGCTGTGCATGGGAATGCACAATCAGGGTCACCAGCAGTCTCGGTTGGGACCTTTTGTATGTGCTGGCTCTGGTACTGGAGAACCCAGGACTAGACCCTGCTGCTGGGGGCCCTTCGTATGTGCTGGCTCTGGCAGCGGTGAACCCAGGACCAGACCCTGGCTGATCACTGTGGCAGAGGAGCGACTCATGGGCCTGGTATGTAGAGGACCAAACTTGTGTGTGAGCAGTAAAGGGACCGGGCAGACCAGGCAATCTGGGACAGGCTCCTGGCCCTCAAGGAGAGGTGCATCACCCTCCTTGAGATGATGGTAAAGGCCCAGGAGTGGCAGGTTGCCATGATTGCCACAGAAGAGACCATGGAGACCACAGAAGAGGGCTGCTGGGTGCCAGATCCCATCCTGGCCTGGTGGCCACCATCATGCTACCCACTGCCCTGCCCCTGGCCCTAGCCTCCACTGTCCCCTGACTTGCAACGGCCTGGTGGACCTACAATGGCCAAGTCCTCCTGTCCTGGGTCCCCCGTCAGCTGCTCTCTCTGCCTGGGCCCACCCCTTTTGCTTGCCCCAGCTCCATTGAACCCCAGAGCAGGACCAGCATCGCACATGGGGCCTGGTGGCCCTGGCTGCTAGTCTCTCTCTCTCTCTCTCTGTAGATCTAAAAGGAGAGAGAAAGAGAAGCTAGGGACAGACAGACACACGATTTTAATACATTGGAATGCATTAGGATAAAACTCGCTTTTTAATTTTAAAATACTGTATTGTTGAATGCCTTGTTCCTGGTTCTTTGTTTTGGACATTTACCTCTTCAATGTCAGCTTGAAAATTAGTTTTCATTTCATTTTGTTATAGCATCTTCACTTGGATCCCATGACCTCCTTTGATCCCCATTTATCCTGCATTGTGAAGAGACTAAGTAACATTGGGCAAGTCTACATGTGCAATGCGTTTACTGTTCGGCAGTGCTATATGGGTGCTGTGCAGTGATGGGTTTACTATGCAGTCGTGCTATACGTGTGTGTGTGTGTTATTACCTTAAGGTTAAGGTGTTTGGCTGTTCTATTCCATTCTGTGTTGTTCTTTTATTACCCTTTTATATTCTCTTTCATCAGAACCTTCTAATAATTTATTCAAGGTATATCTACTCTATACTGCCTCTGAGGCACTCATTCGAATACAATCAAGAAGCATGCATTGTCTACCAACTCTCTCCAAGAATCCTTAGTTGAAGAATCTCTCTCTTCCATGCACTGGGCCATCTTGGTGGTACATCTGGTGAGGATGCAAATGGCTGGCACTTTAATACATGTTATTTGATCAGTTTTACCTAGTAGTTTCATTTTAATGCACCTGATAAGAGAACTGATATTCATGAGGATTGTAAAAACGAGTTCCAACTGTGAAAGTGTAGACTCCTTTCACCATTCTTTCAGACAGAAGCCTTTTTAGCATATTTCTCCAAATCTCTGGTCACTTTCAGGCAGGCCATTTTCCTACCCTTCACTGGGAGCAGTAGACCATCTATCAGTGCCAATAAAATTTCTAAGCCAAGTATTGAGTTGCATCTAGATTGTTCTAGTCTAGATTAGATTACATGAACTCCTCAGTGGTCTTCGTTTCTTTTATGGTAGGATTTATTTTGGAATGGGATGTTTGCTTTAAGCACCCTTCATAAGTCTAGGAAATAATCAGTCCTAGCCTAAATTAAGTACAAGTCAGAATATTAACTTAGTTGAACCTAATTATGTTAATGAATTTGACCATCTGAAAGAGAAGTGTGCAGTCATCTATTGTAGAACTATCAGAGAAGCTAGCAGAGGGAGATATGAAAGGGAAGTTATAATGAATCATAAAATCAGTGTCTCGATAAAGTCCATGTTTTTTCATGTTCAATAAAGTTGTGAATTCTGTTCCTGGGCTTATATTCTGATGGTATTGTGTTGATTTCTTTGAAGATGGAACTGTGAAGTCAGAGAGAGACTGGTATTTCTATCTTTTATTATTTCTCTTCAATCCACTTTTGCCTTCCTCAGCAGTGTTCTTTTAACCTAGCCTTTCATTTCCCCTTCCCTCCCCTTTGTATTTAAATTACTTTATTCCTTTCTATTTAGTACTCCTGCTCTCTGTAAATCCATTCATAGCATTGATGAAGTAGGCTGTTACCTATGAAAGCTTATACCTTTCTAAAGTGATGTCTCTAAGGTGATGCCTTACCCTGCCTTCTGCCCGTTTCTCTATGGGAGTTCATTATAGAGCATAGTGGTTGCTTGGTTCACCCGTATGGTTTCCATGAGGGCATTTCATACACTGAATGAGGAGATGTATCACATTGTTATAGGTCTTCCCAGGATCCATAGATTCTGCTGGTTTTGTCTTTGAGGAATACTAATATTGATGGTGGCAGTGGCAGGGGTGTTGGCAAGTTCTCCACTTGTTATGGCAGCAACTGGTGCCATTTGGTGTTCATTGGTCAGTGGAGAGTTTGCTTCTGATGATGAGTCTGGTGCAAATGAGGCATCATTTGAAAGCCAGGAGCAGGTGTTTGGGGGTGGGGGGAATCTTCTGAGGTGTTGATCTTCTTCAGTTGTTGATTTTGACTTTTTATTCATCTTTCTCTTATAGGTTCAAGTGTGATGGATCCCCTACCCCATTACTGAGGAGGAGAGGACCAGGGGCAACAGGCTGGCTCCAGTGGGCAACAGGCTATAAGAACTGCTGGGAATTAAGAGGCTCTGAGAAAAGCAGCTGCCTGCCCCCAGGTGTGGAAAGTGCAATCATAGCCTGAAACACAGGCCCCCAGACCATGATTTACATGTCTGATGGGAAAATGACTGGTCAGGTATAGACACTAGGGCTGGAAGGGACCTTGGAAGATCATTGAGTCCAGCCCCCTGCCCCAGGAAACCAGGTGACCAAGGAGTGTGTGGGTATGGACTTTATAAGTAGGGACCTACCAAGTACAGAATCTCATGGATTTCATGGAAATTGTGTAATTGGCAGCCTCTCATGAAATAGCTGGTTTCCCATGAAAAAGCATGGGGACTGGCTCTGTTAAAAAAAAGCTGGGAAAGAGACCGCAAAAAGCTGTGTCCTAGAAGGATGGGGGGAGGGGAAAGGGAGCAAAGAAAAAAAAAAAGCCGACACCTGTCTCCTGAAGTGGGTGGAGAGGAGGGAAAATTTCCCGTCTCTCTGTCTCTGTAGGGGAGGGGGGAGCAGGGAAAAGCCCATCAAAAGTCCCTTTCTCCTGAAGGGGGAGGGGGAGGAGCAGGATGACAGCCAGAGCAGAGCATAACGGTTTGTTTACTTAGTAATTATTGCCCTCCACCCCTTGAATAGGGTGATAACTGATAATTACTGAATTAATAAACCAGGCAGTTCCAGCTAGGGCAGGTGTGGGCAAGAGTGGATGGCAGGGGAGTCACAAGAGACCTCCTCTTTGTCATGGCAGTGCAGCCCCAGCCCCTTCGTTGCCCTCTGTCTGGAGGCAAGTGTGCAGCCACTGCCAGCAACAAGTGGGGCTGGGTCTCTGACCCCAGCACAACCACTTGCAGGTTCATGGCTGCCTGCTGCGAACAGCCCAAGCTTTGGGCAGGCCCCTGCCACCTGCTGGGGAGCCCACGCTGCTTGCAGCAGGTAGCCATAAGCCTGCAAGCGGCTGCACTGTATTGTACACACAGGGCATAAACTGTGAATTAAAAACAAATGGGAATCTTATCAGGGGATAAGGCACAACACCACATTTATTGAAAACATAAGACAAGTGAAATAAAAGAACAACAGAAGGTAATGTTTCCTATTTCATACACTCACACATACATACCTATTTATTCACATACTTTGGAGACAGACAGACAGCCTTGCAAATATCTAGATATTACCAGTCATTAAGATGCTCAGGTTAGCATGGTGGCCAGCCAAGTTAATCACGAGCATGAAGCCAGGTCTTGTCAGAGGCGTTCCAGTGCTGCTGCAGCTTCTGTGCAGGACAGACCAAAAGCCATGTTGTTCTTGTCCATCTTTATAGTGACCGTTCCCCAGATAAGTCTATGGTTCTTGCTGTGTCACGTCCCCTCAGTTATGAAATAATCCTTCTCTTTTGTTACGATGTTATGATTGACAGACTCTTCGGCTTTGTGGTCTGCAATTTCTTCCATCCATCGCTAGCAATTTCTTCAGCCACTAAAACAATACCTGATCTTATATTTTTCAATCCTTAACTGCTGATCTTTGGACATTGCTGTAACCTTTGGCTGTTAAATCACAGAATCTATTCTTCTAGTCTGAGGTGCAAGACAGATTGTCTCAACATATGCATTTCCACACATACTGTTTGAGGTGGGGTCACCATGTTTGCCCAGCAAGTCAGGCTTGGAAAAGGGCATTTTGGATTGGAACATTTCCACCAATCAGGTAACAGCTAGGAGGAGCTTGCCTCACCCCTGCTCGGGGAGGAGGGACAAGGAGCCCCTGACCTGATCGAAGACTGTGCTTTGCGGGTCTAGTGGACTTGGGGGTGGGGCCTACGGTGTAAATAAGATGCGGCAAGGGATGGCGAGGAGAGAGGAGCTCCAGAGAATACTGTCATCAGGACCTTGCCTAAGCCTCGATGGTGCATGGGCCAACGTATGGTGCTCAGGCTCTGGGAGCTTCTTGAGGCAACTTGCGCCTGCGAACCCGGCAAGAGGCTAGGTGGGGCAGTGTGTGGATCGATGCACAGAGGGCTGGCACTGGGAGCAGGTTGAGGCTGCTTGGGCCCCACACAGTGTACATCTCGGTGCATGGAGAGCCAGCCCTGAGAGCAACTCAAGGCTGCTTGGGCCCCACACAGTATGCAGGTTGATGTGGGATAGTCAACCTCAAGAGGAGCTTGAGGCTGCTCAAGTTAGCCCTGGCTCTGGGCTGGGTAACTGGGGCCCTGTAATATGGCTCAGCATTAAACTAAAAGAGCCGCAGTGCCCAGAACAGGGCCCAGGAAGGGGAAAGACCCCCGGCATGAGGCTAGGGAACCAGAGCCAGTGAGGGCTTGGCTTGCATAGGAGCTCCCTGGGTGCACAGTGCAGGGCCCAGGGCCCAGAGGGAAGGACCTGAACTCAAGGTTGACAGCTCCAGGAGGCTTGAGATGATATGGGGACCCAGAGGCCAGATCGACAGCCCCCAGTGAAAGACGATGTGTTACCTTGAACCCAGGTCCTGCAGAGGAGGTGCCTCCAGGCAAAGGACCCTGGGAGGAGTGGGCAAGGGGGGACATCCCACACAACCTCCGCTCTCCACAGCAGAAGGGGAGGATACCTCGAATATACACTGGGAAGAGTTCTGTGGAACACCCAGAGGACCTAGGAGGAGAACACCCTATCCCATTTGAGGGACCAAGTGGTTGGAACCCAGATAGGGTGCGTCTAATATCTAGTACAGTTATGCTCCCTATTTAGTATCTATTGCTATTGTTGGTGTTATAAGTAGTTGGGTATAATCATTCTGTATAATGGGCTTTATTAGCTTGTGGTATAAACTTGCTGGATTGACACTTGTGGTATAAACTGCTGGATTGACTGTCCCGGGATTCACCCCTCTTCTGGTTCTGGCACATAGAATTCTTCATACCCAAATGCCCTCTCTAGGGCAGACTTCCTTTTGCTAACAGACCTTTTTTATGTATATTTGTTTCTATACCTGTACCTGTATCTATTTTAAAGACTTTTTATATATAAATGTTTGCAAGTCAATAAATTATACATAGTTAAGAACTTTGGGCCTGGGTTAACGCTATAGAGGGAGGAGGGATCCACCTGAAATTCTGGCATCCCTCTCACAGCTCCCACTCCTGTCTACCCATCCCTTCTGATTGAGAATAGGGCACACCTTTGGGTGTACCCAGGTTACATATTTATTCCTTCATTACCTTCAAATGTCCCAGACATATCACGGGTCTTGCATACACACTACTTCTCTTATACTATATTTAACCTATAAAATCACAAAACAAAATGACTCTTACACTTATGCTAAGCAATGTAAAAATCAAAGTGGAGTCCCAACTAAGGCTAAGTTACAGAGTTATTTGAGCAAAAGTAAAATGGATATTGGTTATAAAATAAAAATTAACAAGCCAATAAAGGATATTGTAAAGGTAATATCAAGAGTATATAAAGGCAAATTAATTTTAACTCAATAACTGGGGTCTGGAGCTTATCAGTGGCTGTAGGCACGGCGGATGAACAGGGTATAGGGAAAGAGCTGGCCCCTTCCCCACTGCAGACCAGGTTGCAGCTGCATACAAGGTCAGCATAGATAGGATGCCTCCATCCATGATGGTGACAGGGGCCACAGCCAAGGTTTGTTTTACCCTGTGGCAGTGGCCCAGCTACCAGCTTATTGCAATGGGAGCAAGACTGGGGGCTAGGGCTGGCAGCATAGATTAGCTCACTGGTGCTTGGGTGTGGGAAGAGGAGCTCCCCTGGGACCACCCATGGCAGCCACTGCCTGTGAGCACCCTGGCCCTATAGCCCATCCCCAGGAGATGTGGATGAGGACAACAGGGCCAGAGCCATCTGACTGTAACCTTCCTGCATGGGGCTGCTTCACTAGCACAGTTCACCTTGCCTTTAGCAGCTGGGCTGGTGGGATGGGGACATGCCTCCTTGCTCCCCCGTTCCATCCCCTTCTTGCCTCCTATGGGGATGCCAGGCTTTGCAGGTGCGCAACCCCTGGTAGTGGAGCACAGCCCTGGCACTTTCCCCACAGTGGTGCCTGAGGTGCACATGGCAAACTAGGGCAAGACTCTTGGGTCCTGGTGCAGCTCCTTTGAGACTGGTGCCTGCGTGTCACATTTAGCCAAACTTTGGGCAGCTGGTGCCAGCCATGGAGCCCAGGTGGCTTGCAGCAAGGCTTGTAGGGCCCCTGGCTCCTGTTGTGAGCAACCTGGGCTCTGTGGCTGGTGGCAGCTGCCCAAAGCCCAGCTGGATGTGGCATGCCAAGTAAAATGGCCTTGTGTATCATGTTCCACCACGCATGTTGGGCGTTGCCAACCCCTGAACTAGGGCTTTCAAGCAGTGCTTGTTAGGGTGGGACTTGCGGCATCCCTCGGGCAATCAGAGGTGTGTGCTTCGTCTTCAAATTGGTGACCCTGGCTGTGATATGGCCATGAAATCAGGGGCCCCAGCTGTGTTACAGCTGTGTAATTGGCTGCTGGAGCCCGTGAATTTGGTAGGTCCCTGTTTATAAGGCTTTGATCTCCCTTGGGAAAAGAGTCCTGTACTGCAGGGGTCAAGGGAAGCTCAGCAACACCATGCATTGAAGTTGTCATTTATACTGTATGTATATTTTTTATTTCTGCGTAAGACAAGAAGACCAGAAGCAGCTATGAGCAGAGGTTTGGAGGCTGTGGGTTGCTCCTGTGGAGATTCTACTACTGGGCAGGGCATGGAAACAGGTTCAGGGCTGTAAACTGGGACTCCAAAGGATATGGAGAAAGGGCCTATAGTTCAAAAGGACTGTAAGAGAAGGCATGAGGCCTAAAGGACCTATGTAGGCACACCCAGATCTCAGAAGAACAAGGAATGAGAGAAGGCCTGAAGGGCTATGTGAGAGGGCCTAGAGTCCAGTAGAGCAAATAGTGAGGGCAAGAAACCCCAAAAGGACAGGGTTAGAGGGTCTGATGCCCAGGAGAGCCCTTGTGGGGTGGGGATGGCAAAAAGGTCCCAAAACCCATAGGGCTGAACAAGAGGGCCTGAACTCCACATGGGCAAGGTAAAAAGACCAGGGAAGCCTGGCAGCCTGGTTATGATCAGAGTGGAGCAGGTACCTGAACCCTATTTCTGGTTTCTGAAGGCAGACTCCTAAAGTACAAAGAAATTGGAACACCAAATATGTGATAAGCCACTGAGAAACCAAAGCCAATTTAGCAAACTGGAGAGAGGGGTATTGACCTAGTGTGGGCACTTGGGGGGGGGACC
>NW_017728931.1:69918817-69949657 GCF_001723895.1 Crocodylus porosus | reverse complement strand
TGGGCTGTTATAGATGGTATTTGACAATGTACGTTATATAGTTGGTGGTGATCTTTAAGTAGGTTTGTGAGAGGTTTTCAGGTGTCCTTGTTGTAAGCTGGCTGTTAGTCAACACAAAAGGTTATAGATTGCATGATGAGGAAGAACACATCTCTACCTGCCTGGTGATCAGCAGTTTGTATACCCAGGGTAGCATATTTCTTGCTCAGTCTAAGAGTGGAAGAATTGTTATGTCTACCTGGAGAAACGTATGGAAAAAAGCCTGACCAGCTAACGGGAGTACATTCAGACAAACAAGAAAGGCGAGAGTTGCAGTTAGATTTGTAACAGTGACAATCCTTCTTGCAGTGAACTAGTGACCTAGCATGATCCTTCTTACTTCAGCAGATTTGAAGTGATCATATCACAGGATGGCATGGCTGTTAGCTCTAGTTCAAGGGCCCTGGGTTAATGGGAGTCACACTTCTAAATAACTATCCAGTGCTTTGAAAATGCATCCAAAAGCACATTTTGTTCTTTTTCATTACAAAATGGTTTTTGTAGTTATTTCTCTTTTATTCCCTGTCATTCTGGGGTGGTAGAAAGGAGGGTGTTTGTGACTGTTGAACTTTGATGTTTCTTTGGTTAAGAGTATATTGAATCAGTAACATAAATCCTATAAAAATGGGGGAATGGTGGTAGGAGTACAAAAGAGGAGATGAGTAAAAAAGAAAGGCATGAACTAGAGAAATTAAATAAAATAGAAAGTCCAACAAATTGTGTCTTGAAAAGGGGAGAGAATAATAGGGGCAAAGCTCAGTGAGAAGCAACTGCAATCACAAACCAGTAACACTTCAGAGATGAAGCTGGAGGGCAGAAATGAAACGGGCTGTATTTTAGAGGCAGAATCCACATCAGAAGTTATCTCAGTGAGAGGCATCACTTGTTAGGCAGGTTAATGTTGCAGTCCTGCCAGTGTTAAAGAATGGCAAATAAGGCAGCACAGAGGAAAACTGTTCAGCAGATGGCACAAGCTACTCCTAAAATGGCAACAGATTAGGGCAAATGCCACTTTTCCACTGTCACTGTAAAACTGGCTTTACCGTTAATTCTGACTTGTGTTCCTTGGTCTACGTTGAGTCTCAGAGGCATTTAGGGAATTCAAGTAATGTCATTCTTAAGTGTGGAATATTGTTTTTCTAATTAGATGCATCCAGTTGGACTCAATCACTGCTTTTCATAAGCACCAGGGTGAGGGTAAAGCTGTGCTGAAGCTTGGTCACTGACCAGGCAAGACTGCCACTGTCACAGGGTCAGAAGAAGAATGCATTCCTCCTTTGTAATTTGTGAAGAAAGCACTCCCCTGGGAGGGGAGAGTCCTGAGTTCCTATTTCTACTCCCAGAATATTTCATGCATTTTACATTAGACAGTCAGTGGTTAAAGAAAAAGAAATGAACCTGGCAACAGAGACCAGCTGCTCAAAGCTTAAGAGTGAATGTTACGGTTTGGAATTAATCAAAAGGCACTCCAGGCATCCTGGTAAGGTAGACTCTGCTCTTACGAGTCTGTGTGCCAAGATGACAGAGGCATCTTTGCATCTAAGATCTGAGGAATTGAGGTATATATTTGTGCCTAGCTTTTTCTATTGGCTGGCTGTGCTGACCCCATGCTCAGAACATGAGTGTTCTTTCACCACTGGCTTAGATCTAGATATCTAGATATGTCAATCTGGACTGTCTGTTGAGGCTGGCATCCAATTTTTAGGCACTGCAGTGCCTGTGGATGTGCCCGAGAGACTGACTTGTAACTGACTCCAGGTCTTTGTTGGTCTAAGAGGCAAATCTACCCCACCTTCTAAGGGTCTTGTTACACGATAATTTTATATGGCTCCTGGAACTCTTAACTTCTGCAATGTTTGAATGTTAAGACCTGAAACCAGTTTGAAGCACTTGTTATGCAGCTTAAGTTACGCCTCTCTAGGGCAGGTTTATCTCTGTTCCATGCTATACAGCTCATGTTATACCAAAGGACTTGTTACAATTTACACTATGAACTGCACAAATGTTGATCTGTGTAAGTGCTACCTAAAGTTAGGAGACTTTAGGCCATCAGGGGCCTGGATGACTGAAAGGTAAAAATTCCTCCCTACCTCTGGGGCTCCCTGGTTCACCCCTGCCTACAGGTCTCCCCTTCCTGCTCCTCAGGGTCAGGGCCAGATTAACCCTTTAGTGGGAGTTAAGCAAATAAATTTGTGGGTCCTGGGCTGGTTGAGACCCCTCCTCCCCCTCCCCCAGTACTGCTGCTCATGGGGAGCTTGGAGCTGCTTCTAAGAAGCAGCCACCCCAGTGGCAAAGCCAGTGGACAGGAGGGAAAAGGAAGGGAAGAGAAGTGGACAGGTCCATTCATGCCACTGCCTCAGAGAGAAGGACCAGGGCCCCACACAGCTCAGGGACCTAGGTATGCATCTAGTTTGCCTATGAGTGAATCCAGCTGTGCTCAGGTTTCTACTGCCTCCCACCTCTCAGGGCATTACTTACTTGTGGCTGCCCACACTCACTGTCTGTCTCAGGGGAGTGGGCAGGGAAGAGTTAACTTGCCTACCCAGCTGTTGCTGCATCTGCAGCTGCACTGCTGCTCTTTTGATCCAGCAGTGGTGGCAGCAGCCAGGTTAACCCTTCCCTGCCTGCTCTCCTGGCACAGACAGCATGGACAGCCACAAGCAAGCCGGGGAGGGTGGGCAGATTTGGGTTGCTGAGGGGCTGGGGTGAGCAGTGATCCCAATCTGGGCCAGTAAAAGAAAGGTGGAGGAGGGTGTTTTCACTGAAGTGTAGCCTAGAGTGGCTACACCTTAGTGTAACGAGATGGGTAATACAGAAAAAAGATCATTCTGCCCTGCAGTAAGAGTAACTTTGAGCCACCTAATGACTACTTAAAACTAGTTTTAGGTGTTATTGTGCAGACAATCCGGGGGATTAAGAGCTCCAAGAAGTAACTAAAATTACCATGCCCTAAGCCCTCCCACAACTTCTCTTAACACCTGAGATCCCCACTCACTGCTCCCTTCCCTATTTTCTTACAGGTGCCCATGCTGTCAGTCCTGAACTGTTTGCCCAGGCCCAGGCACTGCTGTGGCTCTCTAGGAACTGTTGCCTTGCAGCAGTGATGGCTGGTGTTTGGACATGCAGGTGAACTCTTGCCTGCCTGCTCTTTTGGGACAGACAGCCCAGGCAGCCACAAGTTAGTAATGGCCCAAGGGGCAAAGGCGGGGGGGCAGGTTCAAGGGGAAACCTGAAATGGGGTCAGGAATTCTTAACTTTCAGTCCTGCAGGCTCCTGCTGGCCTGAACTTGTGACTGCACAAGCTTGAGCTAGTGCTGACATGATCAACATCTGTCCTGCTCACTGTGTAAGGTGTATCAAGGCCCTAAATTGTCCACACGATGCATTGATTTCACTCACTTGCATGGGTGGCAGTAAATGGAGCACTACTACTACTAGGGCAGGCTGTTCTCTCTTTTGGGGTGCTGCCTACTATAGCTGCAGTGAGTAAGAAGAACAAAGAGCACATCCCTCCCTCCCCTCAGATCTTTGCATTATCAGGCAGACCAGATCTCAGTCTGCCCTTGTATCTCTAGTGGGCTCATTTTGCTGTTTTTAGATCTCTCAATATGCAAATAAGTTATACTCCTAGCTTCTTGATGCTGGAGTTAGGAAATTTACTGAAGAGGCATCATAGCTACTGTTCTCTTTCACAGGCATTGCCTCTCCTTAAAGTTTATGACAAAACTTCCATAGACATCACCAGGACTGGATCATGTCCATCAGAAGAGAAGTGAACTGATTTGTGAGAAGAGCCTTAAGCCATAAGTCTGGGATAGTTTGAAGGAGATCAGGTTTGAATCTAAACAACTTCCTTGGATTTATCACCTTCTGTATGCTCTCGTTTTTGGCCTAAGAAAGGGGCAGTGGAAAATGATAGCTTATCACGCCAAATGTAAGAGCAAGGCAAAGCCATAACTCAGCTTCACAAGATGAAAACACATTCCTTTCTCCAAGGAATTTGGAGACTGAAATGGACAGATAGTAGGATTTAAATATATCTGAGTGTCAGGGTAGGAAGAATCCCAAAACACAAACTTGAAATGTTGTTTGGAATAAGTGCAGCTAGCACCAAAACTCATTTTTTAGCATACTCTATATTACACTCTCTGTACAAAATGGAATGAGAAAAGAAATTGTTTCATCTCTACCCTCCAGCAAAAAACATTCAGATGGAATTCAAGTGACCAAAATACAAACCACTCTGCATAACCCGACATTTGGTAAAAACACTTCCATACTTACAGCCAACTCAAAAAAAAATTAGTGGCATATTGAAAATCTTTATTTAAGAACTGCATAAGATAAAGTGTATGTAATTATCCATAAACAGCTTAAAGTGTATTGTACTGAATATTCTTTTCTTTTTCATGAGTTGGTAAAATCATGCTTTGATGAGTATTAAACATAATTTATTTCTGTGAAAGCGTCTGTTTTTCTTTTTCCTTACAGCTGTCAATGGATTTCATATTTGCTATAGAAGTCAGGACCAGAATACAAGCCTTAAGTTCTTACTAGAGAATTTAGCTTTAGCTTATCGCAAGAGTACATGAGGTCTTAGCTACTAAGAGGAATGAGGAAGTCATAGGCCCTCCTTGTGTGTTTAAGGTACAGTAAGTTGATTTTTCCTATGATTAATTGAATAAGTGAACTAAACAAATTTAGCTCAGGTATCTAGTTTACATAAATATCATTACCTATTGAATAACTTTGATATGAAGGAAACTTGCACAAGTATTTGAATGTATGTCGATTTCTGTTTGTTTGGCAGAAGGGCTGAATTTACCCATCTGGTTTATTACGTATCCCACCTGGCAGCTTCAGTATATTTGAGATAGCACTGATCCATTTAAGTATGTATCTCAAGTATAAAGTGAGTTTGTATAATAATTTGAGCTCTGTTATCTTGGAATCAGATGCCATTTTCCTTAGCAGAGTTATACCACCCCCCTCCGGATCTTTGTCATTTTTTTCTGTCGAGTAGATAAACTATGGAAGTGATGTTAAGGAAAGGATCAGATCAACTTTTGGAAAGATCTTCGAACTTCTTTATATCTAAGAAATGTTTCAGCAATATTCCAGGAATCGGTAAGCATAACTATATTAAATGTTTAATATTGTGAGGGGAAACTTCTTGTGTTTTTAGTTTCCGTCCCATTTCAGTAGTACTTCACTAATAATGTTTATGTAGCATAATGTAAAAAATATAGTTAATTGCATTACAGATCTTAAATATATTGAGAAATATGACAGTTATCCTTAGTGTGATATTAACTGTTTCAACGACATTTAAATATAGTGACTTCTTTTGCTTTTATTGCCCCATTGTTTGAATTATCACAAAAGTTGTTACATGCAGGTAATATTTTCTTAGGGTTTTCTAAGATACTAAAGATATCAGCTATTCTTAGTCAGAACCCTTCTAACGCTAATGACTCAGGGCAGTTTTAGCAGGGATATCAGTGTCAAATTGCCAATTGGGAAGATTGCACTGTTCCTCCTATGTGCTGTAAATATTTAAGGGGTGAAAACAAGGTTTGAGTCTCTTTTCATCAGAACAGTCAGAATGCAGTCACTAATGTTGTCAGTTAGGGCCCCTCTATATGTGCAGGTAAAGGCACAATGGGATCTAATTTGTGATCAACATAATAATGCTTCTGGTGATGCCACACATGCATAGCAGGAGGCATGATTGTGCATTAGATTCCATTTAAGCCTTACTGTATGTGAAGGGGGGAACCTGATCCTAGGCTCCCTCCAACACCAGCAATAAGCAAGCTCCCAAGGCTGGGAACCCCCTCAGTTGATCTCCCAGCCTCAAGGTTGCATGAAACATGATGGAACTGGGAGATCACACTTGCTGTGATCTCTCAGACTCTGAGGTACATTGAAACTCCAGGGACTGGAAGATTGCAGCAGTTGTGATCTCCCAGGCCGAGGGTTTTCAAACCCCTCTGGTGCACCCCTGATGCTGGGAGCCCTATTAGCTGCAGGGGATACCTTGCTACACATATAAATTGAAGTTTGACTAGCTGTAAAGTTAGTGCACATTTTTGAGGTCTAACTTTATCATAGAACATGAGGATTGGAAGAGACCTCAGGAGGCCATGTAGTCCAACCTCCTGCTCAAGGTAGGGCCACCCCCAACTAAATCATTCCACCTAAGACTTTGTCTAAATGGGAATTAAAGACCTTGAAGATTTCTTTTGGTCCAGTCCTCCATTTTGTTGAGGTCTCTCTGAATCCTAGGGACTGAGATGAGGCTGAGAAGTCTGTAGTTCCTTGGGTCCTCCTTCTTCCCTTTCTTAAAGATGGACACTATATTTGCCTTTTTCCAATTGACAGGGACCTCTTCCAATTGTCATGAGTTTTCAGAGATGATGGCCAGTGGCTCTGCAAACACATCAGCCACCTCCCTCAACACCCTTGGGTGCATCCCATCTCATCCCATGGACTTATATACATCCAGCTTTTCTAAATAGTCCCTAAACTGTTTTTTTGTCACTGTTGACTGCTTACCTTCTCCCCAAACTGTGCTGTCAGGTGCAGTAGTCTGGGAGCTGATCTTGCCTGTGAAGACTGAAGTGAAAAAGGCATTGAGTACTTTAGACTTTTCCACATCATCTGTCACTACATTGCCTGGCCATTCAGAAAGGCACCCACACTTTCTCTGATCTTCCTCCTGTTGATGATATACTTGTAGAACCCCTTCTTGTTGCTCTTCACATTCCTTCCTAGCTGCAACTTCATTTGTCCTCTGGCCTTTCTGATTTCATCCCTGCATGCCTGAGCAATGTTCTTATACTCCTCCCTAGCTGTTTGTCTGAGTTTCCATTTCTTATGTAACCCGGGTACACCCAAGGATGTGTCCTATTCTCAATTGAATGGGATGGGTAGGCAGGAGGGGGTGCTGTGAGAGGGATGCCAGAATTTCCAGCAGATCCCTCTTTCCTCTATAGAGTTAACCCAAGCCCAAAGTTCTTAACTATATACAATTTATTAAGTTATAATATACATAAACATAAAACTAAATATCATATATATTTACACAGAGAACACTAACCTAAATCACAATACAACATTTCAATTACACAATATAAGGCACAAACATTAGCAATCTTAATAACATCTATTCCTTAATGTAGTCCCTGACTCATGGCAAGGGATAGTCCTCCTTCTAGGGGGGTCCCTTGGGAGGTGTCCAGGAAGCACCAGGGGCCCCTCCCCTTAGGGCCTTGACTAGGCGGGGTGGGGGGGGCTGCTCACCCAGCCCCTTCTCTGGGTTTGGCTGCCCCAAACATCTGTCCCTTGTGGGACGCAAGGGCCCAATGACTCACACTCACTCAGGTGGTGGTGGTCAGGGTGCAGCTCGATGGGGTCTTCTCTGCTGGAACGCCTCTCTAGGCTTCTCCCACATTACTGGGATCCTCTCTACCCTGTGCCCCACTTAGGGCACTGAGGGCTCAGCTGCTGCACCACTGCTGCTGGCTCCTGGGTGCTGAGCCTCACGCTGCAGCACTACTATTTTCCTGTGCCCTGGCTTAGCACTGAGGGCTCTCTTAGCACAGGCTGAGACCTTCAGGCTCCGGCCAGCCATCCTCCACGGCTCCCTGGCTTCCGAGGCTCGGGCCCAGGCACCACCCTGTGCACTGTGGGACCTGGCCGCTTGCTGGGAGATGGGGCCTGAGCCACCTCACTGTGGCTTCCAAGGCCCTGCCAGGGTTGCAGGCTCAAGCTGCCGCTTGCGGCTCCCAAGGCCTGGACTCTGTGCACCCAACTGTGCACCATGGTGGGCCTGAGCATTCTCACACCACCCCTAGGGCTGGTCTCTGCGCACCATCCCTGTGCGACATCAACAGCCTGAGCGGTCTCACACCGCTCCCAAGGCTGCTCCTCCAGTGGCAGCTTCAGGAGCCTTGGGCCAATTCCCCACTGGGGGAGAACTCCCCAGGTTTTCTTGGCTCTGCTCTTCTTGAGTCTTTTGCATGTGTAGCTGGTCTCAAGGTACTTGCACAATTAACCAGTTAATTGCATGATTCCTGTAATATAGAGGGGCCTTCAGTATAGATGTTAAAATTGTAACATAACTACAAGCCAGTTGTTAGTTTTTGTAGCACTAGCTTAACTTCTTTGCTTCCACAGGGATAAAAATATAGATCTTCTATACTTTATTTGGCTTTTGGCCTTCATGCTAAAGTTACCAGTAGACATGTTATGTCTGTGTGTTTAGTACTTTACTAGGAAATGGTCTGGGATTTCCATGTTAACACAGATGACTAAAGAGAAATTGGATGAGAAAGGTATATATATATCTTTTCTTATTGTTGACCTTGATTAGCTTTGACCAAGGAATTTGTATCTCATTTTAAGTCTATGGATATATTTGGTCCTTTGAGAGGCCTGTTAATAAGTAACTGGTGTTTCCTTGATAATACGACTATAGAATAATTTGAAATGTGTTTCATACATTCTCAATAAACAGTTGGTGTTTATAATTGTTATGGAGTTTATAAGAAACAGCCTCAAGCTGTTGCTATATTTTTCTCTATGGAAAAGTCCCCGAGATGAATTGGGATAGAAAATATAATGGAGTAAAAATAAATGTGTACAGGTGCTCTAGAAATTATTCTAAAAACTTATGCGCTTTGGTTTTCAGTAAAGGTGTATGCCCATAGGCTGAATAAAGTCAACTTTGGCTAAGTGTTCTTGATTTTTTGCGGGGGGGAAAAAACGACATAGAATTTAATAGAGAATGATATAATTTCTATAGGCTATTGAGCCATTTTATTAAAGGAATTATGATTAATTTATATAGAAAAAATTAAAAATCCTTGAAAATTACTACTTTTCCATTAACTCAATAGGGACCTTCCTTTAACTTGTCATTTTGCCCTGTTAAGTGGAAAGGTGTCTGCAGCCCTTCTGTGCCAGTTGCATTGCATACTGATACCACTAGATTCAAGAAGTAGACCCATCACCAGGCCAGCTAAAATTGGGTGCCTGTAGACACGTGGGATGCCTGCTTCAATGTGCTGTAGTTACAGTGTGTCAGAGCAGACTTAATTAATTAGTATGCTCCAGCAGCCTCAGCATCTTGTATATTCAGCATCCTCATGCTTCAAATGGTGGTGGGGGAACTTTAACTAAATCCCATTGAATGAGTTTTAGCTAAAGAGCCTCCACTGCCATTTTGAAGTATGGGATGCTGAATACATGAGATGCTGTGGCCGCTTTAAATACAGTGGCTGCCAAGAGCACAAGACACCCTCTGTGACCACTTGCAAGGTCCTATGTATAGTTAGCATGGGGAGAATCTTCTTTGTACTGTGTAGAAGAGATGTAGCTGTCTGGTGAGACTACTTATGGGGTAGAATTGGGCGGGTGTGGATGAAATGATATTTTCCATTTACGTCAACTCAACTGCATTTGTGTTTGCATGACCCAGGATTTCCTGCTGCTCTAAAGGCCATTTAGCACCTTAAATCTTAAACTCAGAAATGTGTTAATTTGTGGTGCTCTCCAGTTACGCAGCTCCAACTGTGGATTTGTTCATGCAAACAGCCAGAGACTCCAAAGACTTCTTATTAATCCCCTTAGCCATGACCGGGCACTGTGTTCTGGCCTTTAGCCAGTAGGTGCTGCTATGTGTTCTTTTTTACCCTCCTTCACTCCTTCCTCCTTCCTCCTCCCTCATAGCATGCAGTTCAGGTTGGGACAGGTCCAGTCAGACCAATTATTATTTTAAAATGGGGGAGACAAATAACCCCTTAATTTTCTACCCCCCTCTTAATTCTTCTGCCCTCCCTGCCACCTATAATGTATGTCCTCCCCCTGCCATGTACCCTCCACCTGCGACCCCCGCATCCCCCATCAGCTGCAGCACCACCATAATGGTAAGCTTTTTGCAAGTTGTTTGAAACTTTGGAGTGAGTGGTTACATGACTTCCTTCAATGTTTCAAACCTTCTGAAGTTCATCACGTTCCATTTCAGAACCATGACCAAAAGTCCAGCGGCAGGACACTGCCTGCCAGACCCAACACCCAAGATATGCATTGTTCTGGGTGATATTTAGGTAATATGTCCCACTGACCTTGTGTGTGGGGAGGGGGCAAAAGTATGTTTTTTTAACTGTGTGCCAACCCCTCCTCCTCTTCCTCTTCTTCCTTCCCCTCTCCCCTCCTCGCAGAAAACTTTCTTGAGTGGAACTCACTGGGGGTGGCAAGCAGTCCACAGCCCAGTGACAAGGAAAGTAGAGTGAAGATAGTAAAGAGGAGTAGAGTAAATATATCTTCAGATTTTTTAAAACTTTTGTAACATTTTGTATATATTTTACATTGTTAAATATATTGTATATAGTTATTGTAAAAGCTGCAGCATTTTCAGTAAAGTGTTTTATTTTTGTTTTATATATCTGTCATGTTTTCTTTAGGATGAGTAGGTGGTTGGGTTGGTTTTTGGAGACTGCACCCACCTTAGTGTGCTGAGGATGCTATGCTGGATGGGGTGGGGGGTAATGGAGTCATGGCATTACTGGAAAGAGTTGCAGGGTGGACTGTTATCAGAGGGAGGGAGAGTGAATCCTTCACAGATTTCATAGATGTTGGAAGGTATCTCGAAGATCATGAAGTCCAGCCTCCTGCCTCAGGGGCAGGAAGTCAACTAGGGTCAAAGGATCCCAGCAAGATAAGCATCCAAACATTTTTTAATGAGTCCAGAGTAGGTGCCTGCACCACTTCTGCAGGGAGTCTATTCCATGTTTTGGTGACTTGGACCATAAACAAATGTTTTCTTATTTTCAGCCTAAAATGGTCTTGTAGGAGTTTATGACCATTGATCCTTGTTTTTCCTTGGGGTGCTCTGGTGAACAGATGTTTTCCCAGATCCTGATGTACACCCCTTATGTACTTATAAGCACCCACCAGGTCCCCCCTGAGTCTGCACTTTTCCAAACTGAAGAGTCCCATGGCTCTCAGCCTCTCCATAAGGCCTATTCTCTTGCCTTCTGATCATGTGCGTGGCTCTCCTCTAGACTCTCTCAAGCTACCCCACCCACCCCCAGTGGCAAGCAGGTAATCTGCAAAATTTCTCCATGCATGGACCTCCCAGGGACAGTAACCAGGAGGATGGTGAGAAGAC
The DNA here is from genome assembly GCF_001723895.1 of Crocodylus porosus. Classification (NCBI taxonomy): domain Eukaryota; kingdom Metazoa; phylum Chordata; order Crocodylia; family Crocodylidae; genus Crocodylus; species Crocodylus porosus. Next base: position 69,938,442 of record NW_017728931.1, on the reverse strand, counting down.
TATGAAATGGGCCTGTAGAACTTGTGCAAATTGAGCTGATGCTCAGATCAAGGCCAGTGAAGAACGCTCAACTTCCTTTGGCCAGAAATGATTCAAAAGTTAGTAGGGCACAATTTAGAGGTGTAAGGCAGAGCTGGGCGAGTGGAGCAAAGAGCCCACAGGCCTAGGCCTACTACCCAGACCCCTGAGGTCTTGGCTAGCAACCAAGAAGAAAGCCTCCACAAGGTGTAAGGCAGAGGTGGGCAAATGGGGTGAAGAGCCTACTACCCAGATGCTGGAGGTCTTGGCCAGCAACTAAGAAGAAGGCCTCCATAATTCAGAAAAGAAACTCAAGCCTCAGCTTCTGCCACTGCAGTGGTCATAGCTCCCAAGCACAGCTTGCTTTGTGGTCAGCAATGACTCCAAATTTCCAAGGGTCCAACAGAGAGGTGTAAGGAAGAGGTGGGCAAGTGGGGCGAAGAGCCTACTACCCACCCCAGGGGTCTTGGCCAGCAACCAAGAAACAAGCCTCCGCAATTCAGAAAAGAAACTCAAGCTTCAGCTTCCTTAGTAGAAGGCCCAACCTGCACCCTGAGCCCTCTGCAGCAATGAATGAAATGCACTTGCAGAACTTGTCCAGCTTGTGCTGATGCAGGACATGGGCAGTAACCAGGAGGAAGGCGAGAAGACTATATGAAGTGGGCTTGCAGAATTTGTGCAAATTGAGTTGATGCTCAGGCCAAAGGCTCAGCTTCTGCCACTGCAGTGGTCATAGCTCAGGAGCACAGTTTCCTTTGTGGCTGGCAGCTATTCAAAAGTTACAAAGGTGGAATGGAAAGGTGCAGAGGTGGGCAAGTGGGGCAAAGAGTCCACAGGCCTGGGCCTACCACCTGGACCCCGGAGACCCATGATACACCACTGGTGCAGGACCTTGGGCAAATTAGTCTCCACCCTCCCATGCATAGCCCATCCCACATGCTGCGGTAGTGGTGCCGGGGGGGAGGGGGAGTTGACGAGCATCCAGACACTGAGTAGTCACCCCATCTGCTCCACCCATCTCTGCAGGGCCCCCCAAAGTGTTAGGTGTCACTTACCAAAGGTGGCGTGTAGCACATCACCATGTGCCTCTTTTGAGTCACATGTTGCAGTGGTGCGGGCATCATATAGCACCCAAAGTTTTACTGCACCCCACTTGATCAGCCTTCAGTCTTCTTGAGCCCTGGACTCACATTGCTGTGCCCCCCAGGGGCAAGTCTCATGACTGGTATTAGTCCTTGTCTGCCCCTACTGTGCTGTCATCTCTCACCCACCTCAAATCTCCCTCATTGATACAGCAAACGTGCACCCTGACCCGTTCCCCCAATTTATAGTGCTTGAGTGGGGCAACCCCACCTCCCACGGCAGCCTTGTTTTGGTGTGGAAAAATAACCACACACTCTGGGACCAGGCTAGAAAAAAATCATGAAAAGAAGGCAGAAAAGTCCCTGGGTTTGTGTACAAGCAAAGCAGGCTTAAACCCCATGCTGCCCCCCCTCCCACCCCACCCGCAGACTCTTTTTGGTGTTCCAAAACAAAAGAGACAGTGCTTGGCACCTGAATGGAAAAGAGTGTGAAAAGAATCTTGAAAAAGTGCATTTTCAAAGGTTCCATCTAGGGACAATGCATAAGCCCCTGTGGGTGACTTTTTGCAAAGTGGCTGGTGGCTTGCAAAAAAGCAAGCCATGCTACTGGAGGGTGACACGCCACTTTCCTTCTCCCAACTAAGGGTGGTGAAATTAAGGTGTGGCCTCAAAAGTGACTTTGTAGAGTGGGCGCTGCCTTTGCAAAATGCTGGCATACAGGCCAGCACTTGTGTGTTGCGACCCACCCAGGCAGCACCCCTGTTTATCTCTGGAACCCCCCTGTGTACCTGTATAAGAGAGATTGCCAGCCCCTTCCCCTGGCACCATGCAGCAAGTGACAGGAAAGACTAACAGAGAGAAAATGAAGACACACAATGAACAAATCCACCTTCGTAACCAAGCAGTATAGGGGTGGATATGGAGGCAGACACAGGAAGCCAGGAAATCATGAGGTTTTGTTGTTTGAAAGACACTATTATAGTTACTTGTGCTTCTTTGCCTTCACCCCACCATGATCCTGAACCACCCCTGTCTCCCTGAAATGCAGTGGCACCCTCCTAGCCCTACTGGCATTCACACAGCCCTCCTGTGACCCCACTGAGTTAGGGGGAATAAGTTCAGCTGTAATTGTCTGCTTGTCTTGCACAGAGGCAAGACAAGTGGACCGACTTTTCCCTTTTGGTCATCATATCCATTTATTTAGGAACTTCTGGACACTCTGAAAGGCATCATTGAAAGTGTCCTGTGACCTCTGTAATTCAACATGTAATTCATCAACCACATCTTTCAAATTCCGCATAGTGTCTCGTACTTCCTCAAGGATGGCATCATCCTTGCACAGAGACTCACAGATTTCGTCCCACCGGGCATCTGCACGTACTGCTCTGGCTACTGAGGAGTCCACTAAAACCTCAGGCAAGGTTTTGTGGGACCGTCTCTGCTTGCTGTGAAATCTCTGCAGCACTTTGCTGTAGTGACAATGGAGCACCGTTCTGGGCAGATATGGGTTGCGGTGGCTGATAAATGAAGAAAAAGAAATGGTTGCCTTCCCCCCAGGAGGAGGAAGTACACACCCCCACCATGCAGTGCAGAAAATGCTGGCAGGCACAGAAACAAACTCTGCAACAGTGGGGCACCACTCAAACTGCCCCAAACTTACAAATACTCGCTTTGGAAACAAGTCCACAGCTGCCACTGCCCATGCTAGCTGCAAAAAATTAATTAAAGCAAATAATTAGTTTGGCATCTGTTACATTATGAGCTATTGAACCCATCATGCACCACCACTGAAAGACCATGGCCATCCACCTACAGCAACACATGAATTTCTCCCCCAGCCTCCAAACCCAATGAGCATGAACCTGGGCATTGCCTGGCAGTGGCAAGAGGCACGTTACAAGACAGTTACCAAGTGCAGCATGTTCTCGAGTCTCGGTAACAGTAGATGATGCATTGGCTCCATGGGGTTCGTACTGACCCTCCACCTCCTCTGCTTCATTATGTATGTTAGTCTGTGGAATGGAGGGGCTAAGTGGGACTAAGTGTATGGTGATCTACAGTTCTTCCTGCCACTCATAGTCATCAGAAACCAGGGAGCAGTCTCCGTACTGCTGAGACATGCTCATGATTTCACCCTCAGGAGGGGCTGCTGCTGCTGCTGCCACCACCTCCTCCTGCCTAACCCCAGTGCTGAAAGTCTCCATACCCAGATTGTCACTCACATCCTCGGAGAGAAGGATGGCCAGCTTGTCATAGAAGGGGACAATCATGCGACCTGCCCCAGAACAACAGTTCACATCTTTGGCTTTGTAAAACGCTGATCTCAGGGATTTGACCTTGCACCAGACCTGGGTCCAGTCACAATTGTGCCCTTATGCCTGCGTGCCTTTTGTGATCTTGGCATAAGTAGGCTTATTCCTCCTACTTTCCAGTCTGTCTACGATCCTCTGCTCTGACCAAATGTTGATTAAGTCCTCCAGTTCTTCCTGGTCCAGTTGGGTCCATGGGTATTGGAGGTATCAGTTCCATACTTTCTGAGACATGGCAAGGTAGTTTGTGATTAACAGAACAAGTGATTTGTGAAAGGGGGCTGGCAAATTTGGGGTGGGGTGTGCCTTTATACTCAAGCTGTGCTTGCATGAGGGTCTGGGAAAATTCCAGGGATTCTGAAGTCATTACCTGTAAGTGTCAAAACACCCAAAGGTGATGAAGCACTCAGTTTAACAACAAAAAAGACCAGGTGATGGGGTAAATAAGGCCACTGTATTTTGGGATAGCTGCTTAATGGCCTGGAATGTTGCAAAATCAATACCTACCTGCCTGCTTGTGCAAAATAATTTTATTATAGGAGCACAGCCTGTTTTCCCTAAAGTGGCAAATGTTTTGAGTAGCCTGTCTTACCAGGTGAGGAGTAGGCAAAACATTTTTTGTTTGCAAGCTTAATTACATTACAACACCAATGGCTGCTAACCTCAGGATGAAAGGATGTGCAAAAGCTCCAATGCCCTGGGGTGCCAGGGTGAAGTGTTAAAAAAGGAGTTACACCAAGCTCCAGACCACACAACACCCTACAGTCCCTGCCCCCACACCCCAAGGTGCAGACAGGTGAGAAGCTGCTGCTGATGGAGAGGGGCAAAATGGAGAATGAGGACGAAATAAGTGATGATGGAGAACAATACAGTGAAGAGTCCTCCAACATGGAGAATATGGAGGACATGGATGAGCAGGAGGAGGAGGAGGCAGTACTGCTTCTGCAAATGCTGTTTACCTGGGGATTACTGCAGGAACTCTTGAGAAGGATAGGAACTGTGCTACAGTGTTCAGTAACAAGTTGTGTTCCTGGTTTAATAGCATTAATGACAATAAGAAGAAGATGATACAGGTATCCAGAGGACTTGTACTACACAGAGGAAAGTGAAGAAATGGAATTGGACTGGGCTCTGCTGAGAAACCTGAGGAGGACCAGAATCAACCCAGTGTGGGCCCGCAAGAGCAGCTTGGACTGGTGGGAGTGAATCATGCTGACAACTTGGAATGACCAGCAGTGACTGGAGAAGTTCTGAATGAAAAGGGAAATGTTCTATCATATAGTCTTGATGCTGGAGTCCCATATCACGAGGCAGGACACTAAATGCATGGGGCCATCTCGCCAGACGAGGGGGTTCCAATGGCCATCATGAAACATCATCCAGCCTCTGCTACATCATGAACCAGTTTGGCATTGCTGCCTGCACAGTTGGGCTGGCAACTTGAGGTATGCCAGCTGCTTTAGGAGATCACTGCAAACAAAATTATCCACCTGGTGAATCCACAGCAGGTCATAGAGAAGGGGTTCCCAAACTGTGTGGGGGCTTTAAACAGCATTCAGATCCCAGTACTGTGCCCTGCAAGGGGGGAGGGAGGGGAATGCTTTCACAAACAGGAAAGGATATGCCTGCATGATCCTGCTAGCCATGGTGAACCACCGAGGCTGGTTCATGAACACTTATACTGGGCGGGCCGGCGGCACACATGATGCGTGCATGTTCAGAAATTCCCTTCTGCCTGGCCTCATGGAGAAAGGACACTACGCACCCAGTGTGGAGGAGACAGTGATCTGCAGTATTGCCAGTCCCCCAGTTATATTAGCAGATGCTGCCTACCCCGCTAAAGCCCTGGCTCATGAAGCCTTATGGAGGAAACATCACTGACTTGCAGAAGCTGGTTTTTAAATACTGTCTGAGCAGTTGCAGGATGGCCGTGGAATGTGCATTTGGCTGATTGAAAGGACGATGGAGGGTGCTTATGTGCCGGCTCAACATGGAGCAAGAAAATATCATGGCCTTTGTAGTGGCAGTCTGCATGCTGCACAATATCTGTGAGAGCCATGGAAAGGTTTTTAAGGAATTGTGGGAAGAAGAAGCGTGACAGGCAGTGGTCAGACAACAGAGACGTGTCCAGGCAACAGCAGCAGCACAGGAACCGAGGAGATATCCTCAAGGAGAGGCTGGTTGGGTGGCCCTTGTACATGACTGTCTGGCAGGATATATTGCTGATAACAACACCGAGGAGTGCTTTGTTCTTTCTTTTGGTTATGTTAAAATAAATGCATTTACACTTTAAATCTGTGTCTGTCTGCAGGGGCATGCAGTGTTGCAGACAGTGGACAGAAGGGAGGATGAACAGGGGAAGGGGGAAGAAATCTGGACTAGGCTAGGGGTTTGCTGCTTCCAGACTGAAAGTGGCTTGGGGGAGTGGGGCATTACGCACAGTCACCCACATCTGAATTAGCCCAGCTCCCCCATCTGGGTGAGAAGGTTAACTATTATAGCTCTTGGCGGGTGAGGTGGGTGGGGGACCAAGCCAAACAGCAACCCACATTTTCCAAAACATTCATAAAACAATTCACAACACAGCTCCAAAAGCCGTATGTGGCACTACACAAACAGATTGACAGTGTACCTGGGCAGGGAACAGGAGGGTTTTAACAGGAGGCCCCACTGGAAACTGTACAAAGATCAATGAGCTTGGAAATGCTGGGTAATGTCATCTAAAAAAACAGAAAAAAAAAGCCAGAAGACTTTGTCACCACCAACATCAACAGCACTCATCAGTTAACCAGGTGGCAACAAACACCCACCCACCTGCTACTCTAAACTCTGAATATTTTATGATATCATAGCAGTTATCATAGCAGCTATAGTAAATGAAAGAAACATTTTATTTTAACACGGTGGCATGGGGAAGGAAAGGAACAGAAGGGGAGGATTCAAGCGGCTTGTCTTTGGGATTCTGTACTGGCGGAGAGAGACCAGACTGACCAAGCATAGGTGGGTGCAGGTGACAAGGATTTTGAGGTGGCCGTGACATGCCCAGGGAAGATGCTGAGAGAGTCTGGGGGGGGATGGGACTGTGGAGCCTGGGTGGTTTACATGTGCCTCCTGCTGTAATACATTAGGAAACACATTACAGGGGGTAAATTGGTATTTGAGTCACCCTGCTGAAATCTGCGGGGAATGACACATGAGGCTTAACTAGCTCTAAAGCACTGTTTGTGTGAACACAAACACTGAGTCGTGCAAACAAATGCACCACACCAAAAAAAAAAACCCGCATTAAAATTATCAGGAGCTCTACATTAATGCTCATGTCATCTACACGTGTCCTTGATGCCTGGTCTAAGTGCAATGGAGAGCCTTGTGCTCAGCTTTTTCAATTTGAGTTTGGGGTAGAAAGGCTTATCAGCAAAATAATCAGAAGTGTAAAATCCAAGATAATCAGGTTAGCCCAAATACTGAGTTTTTTTCTGCTTCAGAAATGAGTGAATTGTTAATAGCTCATTTCAATTAAGGTACTTAAAGCAATCAAGAAGGACGAAGATTAATTGTTCCACCTTGAGATTATCTTCGATCACTTGTCAATATAATCATGAAGGACACTTTAGAGCAGTGGTTTAATTAAAGATAATCCAGAATTTCCACCTTTAATTATTTGCAAGGATTCGTAACATCTTTTGTTGCAGCTAGAATGATGCCTACTGTAACTGGGTCTATTATAATGAAGCCAAAGCCATGTGAAATAAGAGAGTAAAGTTATACTGAATCACAAAAGCGGGCGATGTACACATGCACTTCTCTGAGTGCAACTGGCCACTTGTAAAGCTAAATCAGCATCTTTCTGAAGAGCAAAAATAGAAATAATTAAACACAATAGTTCTGGATTATCTTTAATGTAATACAGGATGACCATCTCTGATCTTGTCACAATAAATCTATTATGTGGAGACTGGATCATTAATCTTCAGCTTTTAATACTTGTTCATCCCTCCCACCCAATACAGGATAGATCAAAAAAATTTTTCAAAATTTTACTTTAATTGGGTACTTAAAGAAGGCAATCTTTTTTTAATTGTTGGTTTTCAGCTCCCTCTTGGAAAATCCCAGAAGTACCTGGAATGTTTTATCTGCTTGTTTTCATCTTGCTCTGTCTCAACATCTGATCCTATTTTCTACTAATGCTTAAAAACCAACATTAATCATCCAACAGTATGGAGAAAGGTCTTCAGCTGGTGTAATTAAACTCCACTGGCTTCAATAGAATTATAACAGTCTGTACTAGTTGAGGACCATGTCTGTTAAATCTAAATGAAATGCACACTTATGCATGTGTGTGTGGCAGATATGATTTATAGTACTGTTTTCCTAGAGATTTCTTGATGAGTAATATTATGTTTTGGGAAAAGAATCAAAGTTTGCTATAAGAGGTCTGGTTTCAGTTTAATTATGGCTAATTGATGTCTAAATGGAATAAGGAGCTAAGCCTACTAGATTTTCTTTTATTAAGCTGTATTGAGCAAATAGTATAGTGTATGGTTACCCTTTTTATGTGAGATAATAAATATAAATTATAATGACTCTATTTTCTTTTTGTTCGATCTAATTGAGCTGCTCCTGGATTCTACAGGAAAAGAAAAAAGCTACTTTTGTTTGAATAAGATGAATAGTTTTAGCAGAGAGAGCTTGTATTATCAGAAATACAAGGCCATCAGTTCACGAAGTGTTTTTGTGCTTTTTCTTCACCACATGTATATACACAGACAAGAATTTGCAGATGTGTGTATGACTGCATCAGAGTAGTCATGCATAAATGAATGAATAAATAAATAGACACTTAAAATCTTGGAACTAAGGACCCGGGTATCCAGGTTTAAAAATATGAGCTTAAGAACCAAATTGCTATTTGCAAAGTACAGAAACAACAGCCAGATTGTTTCTTCTTTACTTAGTGTGCACAGTGTGTGTTGGCACCACAGTGCACTAGCACAGAAATCTCAAACGCTGTCAAGAAAAACAAACCATGCCCTACAGATAGACTAAAAGGTGAAGGAAAGCACAAAAAGGAAACAAGAATTCCTCTACATTTAACAAAAGAAGGCTATATTTGCCAACAGCGTAGTGGAAGCTACATTTGCTGATGAATCATGAATTCTGATTTTGTTCTGTTCCCCCCGCTTTCCTCTTTTGTTTCAGCCTGTAGTAGAAAGTTTATATAATTTGTAACAGCAGTATTTTTTTATTCTAGATTTTTAAAAAATGCTCATTTATTAATTGATGCTCATTATGAAATTAAAGGGCAAACTAATTATTCAGCAAGTATTTCATATTTGGGTGCCATGTTTATATTGCTGTGACATTTTTTGGTTTTATTAATTGCCTTCTCCTTTGCCTGACTTTTGCTTTGAAAATGAGGGTCAGATGAATTAAGCATCAAACTTCTGTCAATAAGTCTGAGGGTTCATCAGCTTAAAGGCTGAAAGGCAGACACTTCTATTTATACACTTGCTTGTTTTCCTCTGTAAATCTTTCAGAAACCAGGCAAGTCTTGCAAGTTTCCCAGTTTGTTGGTACATTTTAATGTAGATATTCCTGGGATTTCGGTGCTTGCCTCTTGTCTATGTATGATTTTAGATATTTCGAATGTGAGGATTTTCAAAAATAACTAATGGCTTGACATCAAAAAAGATTTAGATCCTTAAATATTACACTACACAGTGACCAGCACCTTGTCTTCAAAGTGGAAACCAGAACCCTGTGTTAATTTTCCAGGTTCCCTATACAGTATACAGGGAGATTTAGGTATCCTGATTCAAAACAACCAGCTTACTGAACAAAGTGCCTAAAACAATCGCACTCAGCATTAAGTTACCTAAAACTTCCATGGTACAGGGGTATGTTTAAAGTCTTTCCCCTCTCTGGGACTTAGGGGAATCACTCAGAGCTATAGGGCTGCATATCCCAGAACCCCCTCCTGAAGTTAGTCAAGGAGACTAAGCAGAGCTCACACTTTTCTTTTCAAATACATTCAGAGCAAGAAGTTGAAGTGTTGGCTTTTCATAATCCAGTGGTGGAAATTATTACACAGAAAGTGGTGGGGCTTCAAAGCCATATCTTCCTCCTCCCAGAATCTTCTGAGTCAGGACACTTTAATGAATGTACATCTGGGTTCTGCATCCTGATCAGTGTCAGGATGCAATAAGCTCTGAACTGCTCAGCCTTGTCAAGATGGGGACAGTGCTGGGTGTGGGCAGCGGTGCAATTCAAGGTAGCAGCTGAACAGGGATTTTTTGGATTGCAGTTTTGGATGACTTAGACTGTGTATTGTTTAGCCAGTTTAACATGAAGCTTCACCTGGGCTTAACATACTGTTGCTCTGATGAGATAGTCTGGGCAGAGCAATAGCTACACTTCTGCTACTGGAGCTAGACCATTTAGGTAACAGAACCTATCTCTCTACAGGACACAAAATTGCTTTGCGGAGACAAAACATATTGTTTAGAGTGGTTGTTTTAAACCAAGAAGCTTTCAAAGTGGCATTGAAAGCTAGAGAGTGAGACCCAAAGATTGTAGTTGTATATTGTATTTAAAAAAAAACTTCTTAGATCTAAGAACATTTAAAAGCTCATATGTAATCATTCCAAATCAGTGTGGTAGGCTCAGAGAAATGTAATGTTTTCCAAAGAAATACTAACATGGGTTTTAAATAAGCAAATGGTAGAACAACATGTATAAGCCAAGTATATAAACAATCATGGTTGGAATCCTGTCTGCTAAGCCATTCCCTTTGTCTTTTCTTTTGGCCAATCAACACTGTCCCAAAGTCAGTTACTAAATCTGCGTGATACTAGACAATTTTCCCCCTGTAGCCACTTCTATGAAGACAATATCTTTTTACATGACATCATTGTTTGGCTGCTATTGACTGCAAAAACCACATGAATTAAGTGGGAGAGAAAGATACATATATAAATATTACCGTAACATTTAAAATAAGTGTCCAGCTTATTCTTATGCTTAATTATGAATGTGTACATTTTGTACCTGTCACCTGCTTTGTAAGTCCTCAATTTAAATCTCAATTCAGGGGAAAGGCATCTCCTACTTTGCTTCTTGTAGTATTTTGGCTAATACTTCTGTTGGCTGTATACCAAATTTCTGTAAGAGGAATAAGCCACTTAATTCACTGGTATTTTTAAGCCTCTGGAGTCTGAACCAGTGCTATGCACTGCTCTTTAGTCTTGTCATCTCTAATCTCACTCTTGGCTTGCAGGCCTTCTGCCTAGCACCCCAACCTGAAAGCTGATGCCCACAATAGGCTGTTTCCCAGGTCCAGTTCTGAGTTTTCAGACTACCACTGCATGTCTAACATGCTCTTTACCAGAATCTCATCTTCCAGTTTTGCAGCTTACCTTTTTGATCCAAGGTTCTTTGCCTCATTTAGTATGTGAAAGCGAATGCACCTTTTTAGCTCCCATTTCTAAATGTGAAATATAAAGCAGAAGAGAATAGAATGTAGTGCTACAATCCAACCAAGCAACTAAACTCAGTGTTCCTCTGTCTAGCTCACTCTTCCCTTACAATTTCCTAGAGGATCTTTTTGTGTTTCTATTGTTTTGCTAGGTTCTTGATGCAGTTTGAAATACTTAAAATAGTCAAAGCAATCAAATGCTTCAGCTCCTGGCATTTTATGATTTCCCCATTCTTTAAAGGGGACTCACTGACCACTGACTCCCTCTCTCTCCCATCAAGTGATTGCAGACCCCTGTTATATCATTGCCAAAACAATCCCCCCACCCCAATACCCCCAACTCCATTCTTCTGGATGGAAGCTTGTATACCATCTAGGATATTTGTATTTGATTAGACAACAGTCTCCATTTAAAACCCCTTTTTTCAGGTGTGCACCACCACCCATTGGAATATCAGCTTAGCATGGAAGAGAAAAGACAACAGAGAAGACTGCACATGCAATATGAAATAGGTAGGTTAGTAAAGATACACAAAATGAGTCTATATTCTCTCTCATGATTTGTAAATTGTACAGATTTCCTAAATTGTCATGCCTTCCCATGCCAATTTTATCTCTACTGTCCTGATCCGGTGTGGGTTATTGTTTTAGTTCCATTCCTTAGCTGTGTCATCTACTCTTTATTGAACTCAGAGGTGTAAGAAGGTCTTTCAGTGCCCAGGGCAGGGAGGGGAATAGGGTGTGGGGGGGGGGCAGAGGGGAGGAGAATTGTGCTGACCATTGGACAACAGGGGAAGGAAGGAAGGTAGGGGGAGTGTTACTTGGCAAGGCTCTACTTGCTTGAGCAGCAGCTGCTGTTGCTGCTGCTTGTCTCCTAGCAACATCAGTGATCTCAATGATTTGTTGGGTTCCCTTCCAACCCCAGCATATATGAATTTATGAACATAAGCTTGTACTGCTGCTGCTGAGGCACACTGCAAGCTCCCATGATCTTTTTCTGGTGCTCTGTTTGCCCCCTACCCCTGAAGAGCAGGGTTGCACCTCCCATAGCAAAGCCTGGCTTGGGTTGATGGGAGGGTCATTCTGCCATCCCAGTTTCAGCTGCACTGCTAGGCCTGGCACTGCCTTTGTCCAGCTGTGCCTGCTCACCTCTGCATCTGCCATGGGGAAGACTCCTGGCAGGAGGAGGCATTGTCTGGGGCTAGTGCCCCTCTTTCCCTGCACTAATTATGCTACTACCTCTACTGTTTTGGTATTATAGCTTAAGGGTGACAACAGAAGAATATAGGACTAGAAGGGGCTTTGTGAAACATCAAGTGCAGTCTCCAAATTGTGAAAAGTGCTAAGCACCCACCACTCTGACTCATACCCAGATCACAAACAAATCATGTCATAGTCTCTCCATTGTCATCTGCTGGTACGTGATGCCAGTATCATGAGTCTGTCTTTAAGTGTGACTGAAATTGGGAAGCCCTCAGAGATTCTTACGCTCCAGAGAAGATGACAATGTACTGTTCCCCTTGTTTTCTATAATTGCCACTTGATCCTGGTTGATTATGGGAAAATCTCTTTTTTTTACTGCAAGTGCTCTAAAGTGTAAAAGTAGTCAACTCTTTACTTTTTCCAACAGTATCTACTTCCCTGGGACTTTCAAAATAAGTTGCTTATGAGCATTTCTGTGTGCTAAGCTTGCTATTTTGAACCTTGGAAGAGAATCAGAAGACATGCTTTTGACTACTGCAGTTTGGGTGGTACAGGCATACCTCGGAGATATTGCAGGTTCAGTTCCAGACCACCGCAATAAAGCGAATATCGCAATAAAGCGAGTCACACAAATTTTTTGGTTTCCCAGTGCATATAAAAGCTATGTTTACACTATACTGTAGTCTATTAAGTGTGCAACAGCATTATGTCTAAACAAAAATGTACATACCTTAATTAAAAAATACTTTATTTCTAAAAAATCCTAACCGATGGAAAAATGGCGCTGATAGACTTGCTCGACGCAGGGTTGCCACAAACCTTCAATTTGTAAAAAACCCAATATCTGCGAAGCTCAATAAAGCAAGGCATGCCTGTATTCTTAATAAGTTTGGTTCTTAGAAACCTAGAAACTATCACTTTGGGTAAGAGGCTATGACATTTAAAATTAACTCTGGTATCCATGCAAATATTTTCTCCTGGTTACAAATAAAAAGTTCTGTGGTGGCGGAAAGGTTTAGGCATTATACTGTAGCCACAGTGGCATAAGTCTGAGCCTTTCTTTATCTTCGTGCCTGTAACAAGACACCCAAGATGGTGCCTGTTACTAAGGTGGATACAACTCACCCACACCCGAGCTGCAGCACGACGTGGGATGATACAGGGAGCTGGGAACCCAGGTGCTCCCAGTGAAGCCCTGCCTGGGCCCCAGCAGGGAAACATGTGGCCATCAGCCTGCTGGACTGACTCCCAGGGGAGGATCCAGGGGACAAAAGGGGGGAGGGGGCTGAAAGGAAGCCCTTGGAGAGTGGACTGGTGGTATGATGGGGATGACAGGCCAGTGGAGCAGACCCCTGTGAAGACTGATGTCTGGAGCCCAACCACAACACAGTGCTCACAGGTACTTGCCAATGGTCTGGAGGCAGTGAAGACATTTATCTCAGAGAGGGATGTGGCAGCCAGGTGAGGGAAGAATTAGCATGGGGCCCCATCCACAGAGACAGAAGCTGGGCAGAGCCAGTTTATAAGGCAGCAGGAGTGATGTTGATTCTCCTCCACTGCAAAGGTGGCCTGGAAATGCTAAGGGCTGAAAGGGGTTTAAAGGGACTCCAGGGATGTCCCTGCCAAGAGGGACAGGCCAGGCAGGCCCTGGGACTCTGAAGGAAGCAAGGGCCACGCAGGAATTCTGTCACTAGCTGGAGGTGCTTATCAGGGACACTGGAGGGGCTGTGAAGATAACAGCCTGAAAGGGAGAGCTGCTGAAGGAGTGCCAGTCAACTGTAGGTGGCAGCAGTCAGATACTTAAAGGAACCACTGAGGAAGGACAGTACCAGGACCAAGCCTGGGAAGAGGAAGAGGGAGAGTCCCAAAGGGAGCATGTGTGTCCAGAACATTGCAGGTGTGGTAAGGACAGGGTGTAGGGGTTGGAGGAGCCCTGTGAAGAGACCCATGGTCAAGACCCAAATGCATAGCAGGAAGGTCACCTCCCAACTAGTTTTCCTCTATTTTATTAGACCACAACATTGGGGGAACCACATGATGCTTTACAATTCCAAAGGCTCCAGTAGCCCTAGCTGTGAATTGGAATATGGTCATTTGGCCTAGGGAGTTCAAAGCAGTTATGTGTAATGCTAGCCTCAGGTTCCTCTTCTGCCATAAGCTGTGGTGTATCTTAACCAGGCTAAATTTGAAGATCACTAGCTTTGGAGAACCTTTGATTTTGACTTTACACAAGAAAGGTTTGAAGCAGAGTATTTGCTTTGTGGAACTCTGCTGAAGACAGTGAGTGCTTCCTAGGTGGATGAATAAAACTGAAAAAAAATCATTAGAAATTTGCCCATAAAATTATGGCATTCACGGAGTTTAAAAGGAGGGAGGAGGTTTCATGGAGTTTTTAACCTATCTTCTAGAGCAGTTGAGTTTTTCATATAGCAGTTGAGTTGTCCCCTGTTATGACTTAATTTACTCTTCTAATCTAATGGCATAATTGTTCTTTTTTGTTTTCCCATGTACTACAGTTTGCTGCATATACATTGTACCAAGGGAACTTATGAAGATTTATCTTACACGCGTGTCCTTTTGTCCTGAATTGTTTGAAATGCAATACTATGAAAAGTGAGGGGGGGAGGCTACAAATACCTTGATATAATTTTAATTTTGTTCTCTAATTTAGTTCTATGTGCTTTCCTCCAGTAACCTTAATAATTTTCATTTTGCTGAAGAATAATTACAGCAGAATTAGAATGAACAGATAATTATGTGTCATAAATTCTATTAAAACAGAAGTTGAAAGAAAAGCTCAGTTAAAGGTCAATATATTCTTTTAATATTGTATTCTGGCTTTTCAGATAGCAAATGTGCATTTTAATAAAAGTACATTGTGAGAGACAGTTATGCCAATGGCTGAAATAAAAATGATAGAAACCTATTTCTAGAAGACGTTTTGGTCTGAAATATGTATTTAATTATTTTTTTTGGATACTTTGTGGTTACAGGCCACCCTGAGGAACATACAATCTTTATGTTGTAGAGATATAGGAACAATACTGTCAATATATAGGTCACTAGACTGTGAGGCAGGAGACCTCAGTTCTAAGCCTGGCTCTGACCTGATGCAGCACATTTCATCCTAACTGTATGGGTAAATAGGCTATGGGTTTGAATACTGTACTGTGGCACATATTCTAGTGCTTCAAAAAGATGTATTCCATTCCTTCTTACTGTAGTCAGTTAAGTTTTCCTGCTTCCTTCAATAGGAAGAAGCCCTATATACTTTATGAAATTCTCTGTCAGGTGTTCTAATAAAGGTCAAAAGTTCATTTGATCCCAGTGACTCATTGGGCTAGTAGCACAATCAAGTCATGCCAATTTTTCTAGCCAACACAAAGATGAATGATGTGGCCATCATCATATTACTTCTAACTGCATTTCATTCCTCGGCCCAAATGATCACCCTGTGTGGGTGACCAAATATTGGAACAAGTTACCCAGAGAAGTTGTGGAATCTCCATCCTTTGAAATTTTCAAGGGAAGATTAGATAGACATTTAGCTGGGATGATTTAATCGGAGATTATCTTGCCTTGTGCTGGGTTAATGACCTCAGGAAGTCCCTTCCAGCCCTACTTTGCTACGAGCATATGTAAATAGTACCTACCTATTTACAGCGGGGTCAACTGTAGGTAGCCATTGAGATAAGCCTGGAGTAAGGCTTGAAAATACCATGCTTGTGGAGTTGTAGCAAAGCACTTGAACTACTCTACCACCACAACTTCATTTTTACTGGAGTTTTTGGTTGAATATTTTATTCGTGGAAAAAATGCACACTTGAGTCAATGGAAACTATGAATTCATGCTGAATATGACAGTTGCCATCAGCAGAAACAAACAGCAACATCTATGACAACTCGTAGCTGAAAAAATACTTTAAAAAGAAAATATTTCATTATTTTTAATATTAATTTCATTAACCATTTATTGCATCTCAAAATGATATTTCAGGAAACAGTTTTCCTAATTGGCTTAGAAATAAAATAAAGTATTAAAAAAACCCTAAAAGGATCAAATGTAAATGACTTCTTCAACCTCAACTATTTTTTTTCAGTGTTCAGTTCTTTTGACAATCAAATCAAATCAAATCAAATCAAGTATTTTCTGTTGTTCTAAAATGAAGTGTGTTCCTTTCTATCTCTCTCCCTCTCTCTGTTCTCTTTCTCTCTCCCTTTATTGGTTCAGTCAGCAAACTAAAACCATCTATTTTTACAGCTCCAGTTCTGACTACTGAAATGGACAACAAAATCATAAGAGGCATTGTTTTCATTTATTTTTTGTGCTAAAAATGAAGTAATATTCTTAGTTTGTCCAAACTCTGTAGGTGTATTGCAGCTTGACTGAAAATGGCATAGTATGCTTAATTGGAAAGCTGAAAAATTGCTTATAGCAGGTGACCCTGTGTAGAGTTTAGTGTCAATTATATTTGGAGCAAAAATCAGTCGTTTTAAGTTGACACTAAATGGAATGTTGTACCATGAAACATTAGTCTCTAAATCCCCATTCCTCATAACAAAGATATCCTTGAGTTCACATCCTACTGAATACTGCTAAAGGAAAGGACCAGGGAGCAGTAGCTGCACCTACACTGTGCATTTTGCTTGGGCATTGTTAAGAACAAAACCTACTAGGAAACAGGATTTACAAAATGGGAGGGTATATTGACGGCTTTGCTACTGGTGTTCTGGGAACCATTTTGTCAAGGGTTGAGATATTTAATGATCACGGGTTCCCCAAGATTGAATAAAATCAATTTTTCCCCAGTAAATCTTGGGCTCTCAATGGAGCTGGTGAGGAATATTTGCCAAAATGGTTTTTCTTCAGAAAATGAAGATTTGTCAAAAGTGATACTTTAAGCAGGACCATCTCCATTTTGCTGCCTAGTTTTGTCAGGGATTTTCAAAGGTATAAAATGGAACGCCTGGTCAGTAGAGACTTCAGAATAAGACTAGTGGTTAAGGCAGGACATGAGAAATATAGGTTGGGGGAGTTGGTTTTTTGTTAGGTTTTTTGGTAACCCAGGGGATAATTAATTATGAGAAAGGAAATAATTTCTCTTGCTGAAACTTGGATGTGAGCCCATGTTTCCCAAACCCCAAAGGCCAGCTGCTGTAGGGTGGGTCCCCCTCTTGTGTTTCTCATTTTTTGCAAATATTTTGGAAAGGTCTCAGTTTTATTCCCTTTCAGAACACACATTTTGGAAGGACTGAAGAACTGTTTCACATTCAGTTCCAGTCCTGAACCAAATCACCAAACCTCAGTGGCCTAGGTTTAGCAAGAAGTCTAAAGAAGGGATTTTTTCCCTACCAGGGAAGTCCTTATCCACATTTCATACTGGAATGTGTGTTTGTGTTCAAAGTAAAGTTAAATTTAACATAATTTTCCTTTAAATGAAGAGAACCTTGTAGAAGAATCAAAAGAAAATAAAGTTATAATTAGAAATACCTATTGGGGAAGTTTGCAATAACAACAGATAGGTGCTGGCAAGACTTGTATTCCACAAATTTAAATAGAGCCTTCTCTGTTTTAACCAGCATCATTAAAACAAACTAATTAAAACGAAACTATATGGGGGGGGGGAGGGGAGTAGCAGATGGTCCTTGGGGGAGAGTGAGGAAAAGATTTCAATGGAAAAGACCATATATATTTTTTCACTTTTGCCATCTCTCTCTTTCTCTTGCTTAGTAGGAAATCAAGACGGTGGGCATGTCTACATGAGCTATTAATAGTAAAAAGGCTTACTGTGCAGTAAAAAACCCAGCTTTCCATGGGAGCACATCTACTTATGTTCCCTGTTGGGAGCAACTCTGCGCCCAAAGAAAGCGCCCTTGTACGGAGCTGCTTCAACCCTGCTCTGGCCTCCTGCAGCAGCCCGGGGAAGCTCCAGGCTCCTTCAGAGTGCTAGCTCAGGAGCTGGCAGAGAACGTGGGGGCTGGTCCCAATGTGCATGGGACCAGGAGAGCTCTGCTGGCTGCAGAGTGTCTCTTGGCACTGTGCACATCAGGAGGGGTCCTAATGTGCATGGGGCTGTGAGACAGCTGCTGCTGTAGAGCTCTCCTAGACCTGTGAACATGGGGACAAGCTCCTTTCCCAGCAGGGCTTCTCACTTCTGCGATAGCTCCCAGCCAGCCTTCAGCTGCTCAGGGAAATCCCCAACTAGTGGGTGGCTGGCTTGGAGCTGCCCCAGAAGCTCTTGGCCAGCCCCTGGATGGGCAGAGAAGCTCCTCCTGTGAGGAGGTGGGTAGGGATCTACCTCATCCTAGTGGTATTCAGCTCCTGGCTCCTGTAGGGGAACCCTGTCCCCCCTGAGCTGCTGGTGTTGCAGCTGACTGGGAGCAAATGTTCTCCTGGTTAGCATCTATATATGTGCTACTGTGCAATATCTACTATACAGTTTACTACCTGTATTTACACTTACTACCTAACTGTGCAATAGACTAATTTCCTGTGCAGTAAATGGTGTGCACGTGTAGATGGTAATACTTTACTGCACAGTACATTAGTCTACTGTGCAGTAAAACATCTGGCGTAGACACACTCGGTGTATAAGAAAATATTAAAAACTCTATTTGTTAAGATTACAGTTGGGCAAAGGATTTGTCAGCTACTGATGAGTGCATCTTTTCCAATAATGTAGCAACATCATACTGCTTAAATCAATAGTTCTATAGTGAAAATAAATGATTAATTTCCACTATGAAACATTTATTTGCACTGTGTGGAAAATAACATTCATTTGTAGTTTGATAGTCCCTCTGAGTATTCTAAAAATATACTCTAGCACATTATATTTATTACACCTTCCTGTACCTGAAACCAGTAATAAAAGATGACTTAATACACCAAAATGATGAACTTTAAAGAAAAAATATCAGATTGAAAAAGAATATTCATGATTTGGGGATACTCCTGGAGGATAAAAGGACAAGAGGATGAGAAGACAAATGACCTTGCCCCGCTTAGCAAAATAATGAGGAGAAATCAAATGGTGTACTCAGAAACCTAGTTTTAACAGGACGTTTAAAGGAATTTCTGCCTTGCCTAAAAAGATGCCCCTTATCCTCACCTTTTGTGCTAGACAAATAAAAAAAAAATTCATATAAATAAAAAGAGCCTTGTAGATGACGATGACAACCACCAGCACCACCTAACGATTAAATTTGCAATAACAGCAGATAGTGGTTGTGATTTATTTTCAGATGATGAAATACTTTGCTATGTGAGAATTAAAAGTGCCTGGGAAAAAGTAACAGGTCCAGAGAGGTCTTGCTACCCCCTATGTGGCGCTGGTCAGGTCACAGCTGGAGTACTGTGTCCAGTTCTGGGCGCCGCACTTCAAGAAGGACGTGGAGAACCTGGAGAGGGTCCAGAGGAGGCCACTCATATGGTTGAAGGCCTCTGTGGCCAGCCCTATGAGGAGAGGCTGAGGGACCTGAATCTCTTCAGTCTCCACAAGAGGAGACTGAGGGGGATCTTGTGGCTGCCTACAACCT
>NW_017728931.1:69864159-69918592 GCF_001723895.1 Crocodylus porosus | reverse complement strand
CCCAGAGAGGTGGTGCTCTCACCTTCCCTGGAAATCTTCAAGAGGAGACTGGATAGGCACCTGGCTGGGGTCTTATGACCCCTTCCATCCCCCAGTGCTCATTCCTGCCCATGGCAGGGGGTCAGACGAGATGTTCTGTCTAGGTCCCTTCCCACTCATTTATTCTATGATTCTAGGAGAAGATTACCAGCTACCACCACCACTGAGTAAACCTTAAGGAACGAAAGAACTAAAGTAAGGGGAAAATGCCATCGGTACCATTAGTATCACAGGTGAGAAGAAAGAATTGGTATGGATTCTACTATGTCACATAGCACATATAGGTTGTGTTCAGCTGCTCAGCTATTGTCTTTCCTATCTGCACTCTACAAACCTGTCATGAAAGTGCTGAGTAAGTAACTGCAAGTCTAGATTTTCACCCAGGGAAAGCAGACAGGCCTCTGATTGGGATTCTGCAGTCAATCTTTCCTACTATGATAGATGAACTATGAGTAAAGACAGATCATTGAAAAAGATCATTGCCTGTGAGATTTACCAGTTAAGAATAAGGTTTTGATTCAGTGGAAATAACTTAGTACTAAAGGATCTGCTGAGGAAAACCAGTCATAAAGGTACTCCTTTGACCTGATACTCTGGTTCAAAGTGAAAATGCAAGGCTTTTTGAATTGAAACAAAATCTTTCTTTTACTTAATAAATGTCCTTTACAGTTTTGGGAGTTGCTGATTTCTTGTCTTCTAGTCCATTTGTCATACTGCAACATGCTTTGAAATACCAGTGTGTCCATTCTAATATACTTAATAGATCTGGCTTCATATTTATCAACAAATATGATTAGTACTAACATTATTAATAACTATCACAACCAGAAGTACTGACCATGCAACTTTTTCACATGGGGGGGCTTGCATGAGCCATAGAAATACTTTTCTTGCACATAAGCTTGGGTTTTTTTTTTAGTAAAAAAGGTCACTTTCTAATTATATGGGTTTTGGCTTATGTCACATTTGAATGGGCACAATAATGTAATATAATTTTTTGAGGATGAATATAGATGGTCTTAAGGCTTCTGTTAGCTTCTGCATTATATTTGGCCTAAAACATGGGTGGATCCAGGTGGGGTGGAATGGTACAATTGATTTCTGCTCTACCCAAACTTTAAAATGATCTGCTGTGGACAGGCAAAAGCATTTCTATTTAGTTAGTGTTGAGGGAGTCGATTGACTTCACGGCTCTAACACATACCTGATTTTTGATGATCTCTCTTTACTCCACTGGTATTAATGACCCTCTCTCCAGTTTAATGGTCTTGATGTTCCATTTATCAAGTTTTCCTTTCTTTTTCAATTTTGTTTTCTGTTAGCCATTCCTGGTAATGTCTCTCTTCTGTTTTACAGCCCTGCAGACTGTTTTTAGTTCTCACTAAAAGCCTTAACTCAAGCATGGTAACATTTAGTCAGGTGCAGAAATTATTGACAGCAAACTGTTAGATGCACTGTCAAGAGGCTCAAGAAGGCTATATTTTGTTTTATGAATCTCAGAAAGAGACATATGTTTAACTATAAGGACTACAGGAATGATAAAACAATATTTTGAACTATTTTTGCCTAGTTTGTTGTGTTTCTTAAACTTAATTTATAAGCTAGCAAATTAGTATACCTTCCAAAAAAGTTATATTTGTTTTTGCTTTGATCTTAAAATAATAATATAGCACTGAGCTCCTAGCATATTAGTATCTCTACTATTTTATCTTTAACTGGAAAAAGGGTGTATTGTGTTGTATTGTGTCTGTTATATGTGATGTTGCACTATACCATCTGCACCCATATTTTCAAAATACGAGATTGACCTCTGACCGTATTAAGGGTAAACAGCATGGAAGTTTAGGCTTTGTTTCTGCTCTCTAGAATTTCATTAGTTTAGTTCATGCATTCTACAGGGACTATGAAATATGGACACTCTATATTTTTGATTATTAACCAACTCAGACTCTGGCTCTATCTCACCAGAAACTGGTTTTAAAAAAAAGAGGCCACTCAAGTTTAATGGCCCATTGCACTGCTGTGTATAAGGTCCATTAGTTTTCTCAGACATTTACATGCAAGAGAATAGTGTGGCTACTGCTGTACCTAGTCATCTTTGATTACTCATTCTGAAAGATCAGAAACCCTTGTCAGGTAGGTCAGCAAAGGGAAAGAGTTCAGTGTGTCTGGTGCAGTGTTCATATTCAGACCACTGGAGCCATAACAAGATGCTTTAACCCAGGGGTGGGCAATTATTTTGGCTGGAGGGCCACTTAATACATTTTGGTGAGCTGTTGAGAGCTGCAAGGGTAGTCCCATCCCTTGACAAATATCTCAGCCCCTGGATGCCATCTTGTGACTGGAAGTCCTGCCCCTAGGCACTGACCTATACCAGCAGAAGTCCCTTCCCTTGCCTCTGAAGTACTCCTTTTTGGGAGGGGGAGGGGGGAGTTTGTCATCTGGGAACCAGAAAAAAACAAATCATACACTAAAAATCAAATAAATACTATACCATATTTTGATTTTGTTTTGAAAATATTTTTGTACTGACTTATATGTGTTTGTGTAGTGTATATAAAGGTGATTGCATAATAGCTCAAAATAAAGTCCTAGTTTTGTATACTGTGTGGGATGGTTGGGGGGTATGGTTTGGGGGTGTGGATATGGTGGGGGTAGGTGTGTGGGGTGCATGTGTGGGGGTGTGGGAGACGTAACTGGGTGTATGTGTATGGGATGTGTGGCCTCTGTCTGGAAGGTGTGTGTGTGGGTATGGGGGTGTGTGTGGTTGGGGTGTGGAGGTATGAGAGGGCGTTGTGTGTGTGTGTGTGTGTGTATGGTGGGGAATGGGGTGTGGATGTATGTGTGGGGTATGTGGTTGGGAAGTGTGCATGTGGAGGGCTTCCTCCCCACCTGCTCTTTGTGACATGGCTGATAGGCCTGTGTGAATAGGCAATATTCAATTCAGATTTGGATTCAGCCAGTTCGATTCAGAGTTTTGAATCACTTTTCCGATTCAATTCAGCTGAATTGATTCAGAAAATATGCGGAGCTAACTCAGAGATTCAGCCCTAGGGTATAATGGGGAATCAATGAAATATCTATAACTTTGTTGTTCTTTGGCTGATTTGAATGAAGCTTGCAGGGTTTTCGAGAAACTGCACCTCAAACTCCTGGAAGCAAAACTCATGTCATATGTCTGTGTTAAGCTACAGTGGGATGCAAACTGCAGGGATGATAGCTCTTGCTGAGGCCACAAAGCCTTCCAAGTTTCAAGGTGATATGTGCAGGAGTTTCTGGGAAACTGCACCTCAAACTGCTGACAAGCAAACCTCATGACATAGGTGACACAGTGTGTATATTAAGGCACAGATGTGTCTCCTGTTCCTTGAGACATGTCCTTCATGCCCTCAGCAGAGGCTACCACCCCTGCAAGTTTCATCCAAATCAGCCAAAAAACCAACAAAGTTGTAGATATTTCATTGATTCCCCATTATACCCTGTGGCTGAATCACCGAATTTTTTCCGAATCGATTCGGAATGCCTAAAGCTTCTAGCAATTCAATTCAGATTTGTAGATTTGGCCTCCAAATTGTCCAAATCATCTCCGAATCTGAATCACGATCTCAAGCTTTGCACAGTCCTAATGGCTGAACCCAGCTTTTCCATAGGTGGTGGGGGGATGGGGGAGGATCAGCATTGCCTGCCTGGCTAATAGCATGCTGCAAACAGGCAGGAAAGCAACTGCCACTGGCAGGCAGCAAGGGAAGCCCCTACTAGAAGAGAGGGGAGGGGAGCCAAACCTGCCACCACTGGCTCCTTTGGCCTTTGTCTGACAGGACTGAAGCTAAGACCACACTGGCTCCTGCTATAGCTGTTGCTCCCAGCCCACCCTCCTGTCCTGTGCCTGCCCAGTGGGGCTTTATGAACAGCCGAGCTCCTTCGCTCCTCCCCCCTGTCATCCACACCCCCCTCCACTTCTCAGCTATGCATAAGCAGGGCCAAAGCAAGCTGCAAACAGAGCCTGTGCCCTGGACCCCAAGCCTGTGCCCTTTACCTCATAGGGGTGCCCTACTTAGTCCTTGATTCTGTGGACCATGGCTGAAGACGCAACCCCCAGGGCCATGCCTACAGCCAGTAGAATAGCATGTGCAGCACAATGATGCCCCACCAGCCCAAATCCCTCTGTGCGAGCCTATCTCCAGAAGGTGGTCACTGGACCCAACCGGCTGGCCTTTTTTTCCCCTTTCCCTTCAGCCCCTGGGGGTTCAGTGGCCTCTACCAAACATGCCCAGTCACAACCCTCTCCCAGACCATCATGGATGAGAATCCCCAGAAATGGCTCGGTATATGAATGGAGAGCTATGAATGGGAGGCTGTGGTGGGCCAGTCAAGTCCCTTCCTGACCACTCAAAGCATAGGGATCCAGGCCACTAATTGCTTGAGATGACTATGTCTTTCAGCACTGGGCAGACCAGTCACCACCTCCTCTCCTCTTACCCCCCAACCCCCTTTCTGGAGCACAGCCAAAGTGCCAAGCCCCGCTGCCTTCCTGGCCCTGGGGGGAGCATAAATCTGCTTCATTCACACCTCCCTGTCCTGTCTTTCAGGGCCATGATCAGCTACTGGGAGAAACAGAGCCTCCTCCCAGGTGCCCAGAGCACTGGCACTGAAACTGCCCTTCTCCCCCTTGCGCTCACAGAAAGACACTAAAACAGTTTATTGAGATCTGTAGGAAAAAGTGTAAAAAAAACCCCCAAACTGGTACAATTGCCAGAGCTCTTTGCCCTACCCTGATTGGCAGTGATATGTGGCTGAGGGGCAGAGAAGACACTGAGGTCAGAGGCAGAAGATAGCACCCAGCTATCTATGAGAACCACTGGAGCTGCAGTGAGGCAGGGAATGAAAAATATCCCCTTGCCAAACAACCCCTCTTCTGTCCTCCCTCCCAGTCCAAGAAAGGCATAGATGTGATGCCAGGAGCCCTGCATGGGAACCATTAGTTCAGCCAATCCAGTCCTGGGCCAGGGTGACTCCCAAGTTGTACAGCTGGAGAGGTCTGTGAGTGACACACCAGCACCTTCCCTCCCTCCCTCTCCCCATCTGATTTCATCTCTGACTTCCTGGGCTTTTTTAAAGTCACTTAAAGAGTCACTTTCTGCAGGATGCACAGAATTTTAAACATTAGTACTGTTAAAAAATGAGGTTTGCACGTATGGTTTTGATTGATATTATATATCTTAAGAAAACAGTCAGCTAGATTTTGTAATGGCTATACACACTCTCCATGAATTTCCTGTTTAAAAAAGAGAGCACAAATAGAAGGTGCGATAAAGGCACATAGGCAATCTTCCCAAAAGGAGCTTTCTCTTAGCTTCTCTTCATGGCAATGCTGCTAACATTTATATGCTTTATCCTCACTTCCTTCTTTCTTCAGGATTTCTGCTTTTTGACCTACTGAAATGTGTGCAACTCCATCTAACAAATGCTTTTGTTGTGAATTTGCAGTTAGTCTGCACTGGAAAATGGCCACCTGCATGGGTCAGCCTCTGCTGAAGTCTTGCATCTGGTCAGTGCTTTTCATTGCCTCAAAATGGTGCATAATTACTTCTTTCCATTCAGCAAGAATGAAGGGAAGCTGACATTCCTATCAGCTTTACTGGGGTCCATGATTTCCCATAGATCAAAGAATCACTTGCTGTCAGCAAAGATCAGTACTCAGCATAACAATATATTAACGTAAGTCATATGGCTGAGTATCTAGCCATACCCCGTTATGGTCTGTCTTTGGTAAACTGCTTGCACATTATTTTGCTTGGTACATCATTGCTGCCTGCTACTTAAGGGCTAAAATCCCACCCACTTTACTAAACATTCAGCAATATACAGGGATATGGCTCATCTAAACAGATTATAGGTCTTTGCCTTTGCAAGGGCAAAGGTGAGTCATTTTTTGAACTCCCTTGATGCAGCTGTGAATGGCTAGCCCTGTATGACAAGCCTAGTTTGACAGCTGTAAGTGGATGTAGAAGAGCAAAAACATAGCTGAAGATTACTGTGGCACAGACATCATGGCCGTATCCTGTATCTCTGCTATGTCAGCAGCAGGACAATGAAGGTTTAAAAACTCATATGCCAGTTCTTTGCTCATTTTTCTGTTGGAATTATCCTTCCTGTGTCAGTTTAGCTGGCCCCTTTATCAGATTATTCAGGCAGCATATGGTGTACATTGTGGCCCAGTATATGAAACTCTATGAGTTAGATCTTTGTTGAAATCTTGATAGGATTTTACCCTTTCTATTAAGTGTCATGAATAAATGAATTCACTATATCTCTAGCACACCTTTAGCCTGCAAAATGGTGTTTTGTTTTCTCTGTCTATTCTGGGAATTATTCAGTATTAAAAAAGAGGTGAATAGGAGAAACTAAGCTTGCTGCACTCAGCTGTAAAAGAACAATCCTGGTTTGTTTATAAAATATCAGATGCAATTATAATCTTCATAATCCATGCTGCATTTTCAGAAAAACAGATCTAATACAGACAGTGCTATTTGCTTTGTCTATTTAAGAAGGTGATTAATGAATATGACATTTACCCTGGTTGTTATGCTCCTTGCAGAACTTCTCAGTAATAACTTCACTTTTGGAGACTCCTGCTAGAATTGGCAGTCTGAGGGAACAAATAAGTAGACTCCAGTTCTCTTCATGGGATTTTTCAACTTCAGATTGCTCTCACCACTGATATCATCAGGCACAAAAGGAGCTAAAACATGCTTTGAAGAATGCTAGTTCCCTAAGAGTGCTTAGAGTTATACGACTTTATTGTTGAGTTTATTGAAGATGCTAATGTTCTGCCTCAAATTAAAGCTGAATTGTTTGAAACATTCCAGGAAGCCTTTGCTGGAGCAGCTTCAAAGCTTAAAATGTGGCTGAAGTTAGTCAGTCAGGATATGACTATCTGAAGGCAAACAGACTCTCTTCTACCCCACAAAGATACCTTTTGTATCGCACACTTAACAGCAATTACAAGCTAGAAACTGTTTCCTTCAGAGGAACTTGACATTGCTGTAGTGGTACTGGCCTCAAGCCACATTGTCAGCCAATGTCAGACTTCAAAATGCTTGAATTTGTTTTCAGAATTTGAAGGCTGGAATCGAAATGAGTGTCCCAGCCTCAGCAGTGTCATTTAATTTGCTCCTAGCAAATGCAACGTTAGTGAAGTAAAAGAATCTATTCCAAAAGACAGGCATGTCTTTAAGAAGTCAGGATAAGAGGTTATATCTCTTAAAAAGAAATATTATTGTAAGCAGAATATTTTGCATGAACCCTTCCATCTGGCAACGCTAACAACAAAAAGGCTACCCAGCTTGTTGTATTGTAATTAACTTCAGACTCGGCCCAGGAAGGACTTCCTGTGCAAGTCCTTCAGAGGTAATGCTGCCCCTCTGTGTATAAAACTTGCTAAACCTTTACATATAAGAAAAGAAACACAGAAAATACTCACCCCAAGTACTTTGGGTATCTTGATTCTGTTTCCTGCACTTGCCATTGTGAATATCTGATTGACAAATCTTCCTGTCCTCTCTCTCTCTTTTTTCCAACTCATGATTGGGAATCTATGGGTACTGAAGTCCCAGAATTTGGACCTCAATCAAGCAGGTCCATCTGCAGGCCTTAGGTGAGGTTTGGCTGGCTTTCATGAAGTAATGTTACTCCTGGTCCTGCAGTCATCACTGTCCTTTACCTCTGCATCATTTCATCACTTGGTTGCCTCATGATGTCAAGCTCTGTCTACTTAGGCTCTACTAGCAAGCCCATAACTGCTCCCATGAGGATAACCTGTCACTACTTCTATGATACTAGGTTCTGACTCAGTTGTGTCATTGCACTGTGGAGGAAGTACCTTGGCATGCAAGACAGAATAGAGTCTTCCTTGTCTTCCCTTGATGTCCATATTCCTTGTCTGGCTATGCAAAGGGCTTAGCTTATGACAATTCTTTAGTCAGGCCATATGAAATAGGTAATAGGAGAATATTACTTTTTTTGTCTAAAAAAATGGCAATAACATTCCATTATCCCTAGACCCAAGTTAAATGAAAAACTTAACTAAAATGATCAAGATGTTCATACTGTGTTAATAGGTAATAAATACGCAAATTAGGTCTGCCTTATTGTATTTTTCTCCAGTTCACCATTAGATACTCACAGAATCCCTCCCCAGGGCTGCTACAGACTTACATATATAAAACAGCCATACAATGCCTGCACTGTAATAATTAATGCATAATAGTGGCATGAAATAAAAAATGCTACTTAGGAGTTGTGGGAAGAGACAAAGGTAATGCAGCCTTAAGAGATGAGGGATAAAAGGACTGATTCTTTCTACTGACTCATGTCTAAATCTAGAGGAACTCTACTGAAATTAAGCATTACAGTGGTGGAAATCACAGAGGATTGTGGCCCAAAGACAGCATTAAAATTATGATGGCAGTACTGTCTCATATCCAAGCTATAACTGAATATATTGTGCCAGTTCTTGGCACTACTCCTTTTATGTTAGTGATCCATCACATCATAAAGGAAGATTTGCCCCTCTGAGGTTCCTTTAATTTGGACATGGGACTTAATTGTCCTTCTTAATTGTTCTACTGTCCCTTACTGCTTCCTAGACCAAGAGCACAGAGAAGCATTTATATTTGTTCCCTCTTAAATGTATACGTAGATCTAGTACACCTGGAGAATCTGGCTATTTATCATTTGGGTGCCAATCTCAAAAATATTTTGGAACCTAAATCTCATTGAGGTTCTTTGAGGATGGAGTTCCAAGTTTTCGATCACTTGACAGAGGAGCTAATAGAATAGAGCCTGATTGCAATTGTACATATTTTCCCTTCTTTATCCATCCAGAATGGGGTTTGGATGCATACCAGAGTAAATAAGGTCAGAATATAGACATGATTTTTTTGAGACATAATTTTTTTGCTTTTTTTCATGCCAGAATATAAACTGAACCTTTCAAACTTTTAAAAATCTTGTTAAGCAGTTTTAGAATCACAAGCCTTTCATTTAGGCCTTTCCTGTTTGTACTTTTCTGACTGAATATAAATTATTGACTGTGGTTAAAATCTTCAAAAGCATCTTAACTGCATTTTCAAAGTGCCTGACTATAGCAATCCGACGATGTAGAGGCTTTTGAAAATTCTTACCCTATATTTTATATTGCATATTAGTCATGACCTTCTGATTCTTTGCAACATTTCTTTTCTGAGACTAGTGCTATACTAACACATCTAAATCGTGGATTCAAATATCCTTGAATGTTATGGAGATCCAGGATTTGAATTAGGTTTTGAATATTGCAGCTGGTTCACATCTGAACTAAAGTCCCAGATCAAAATTTTGGGTGAGTGCTGGATGGTATCTCAGGTCAGAATTAATCAAATTGCAAGCACTCACTCATGTTCCAGAATAAAATTTAGAAAAAATGCCCATTAAGGAAAAATTGTTTCCCCCCACCCTTAAGTAGTTTTATTTCAAGCCAAGCGAAATACATATACGCTAAAACTTTGAGAGTTACCCATTTCAGACTCCTTCATAATCCTTCCAAGCCTCTTTAAGTAAACATCTCTTTCCAAGCATATGTATCTTCCTTATCTTCTTCTGCGAGTTCCCTGTCTGACCATTTAGATAAAAATCATGACTTTTCACTGATTCACGGCTACATCAGCATCCTACTTAATCCATATCTCTCCTGAAATTATTTGGACAGTCTGCCATATGTGGAATTTATATTGTTCATCTGTAGCAATTTCTACTGTATATTTAGAGTGTTAATTTTTCAGCTGTGTTTTCATTACTTAAAGTAACCAAAAAAACTCAACTCAGATTGTTAAAATATGCTGAAACATCTGTCAAGAGCAGATGATATCATTCCTCCTATTTTCTTCCTATTATATTTTCTATTAACAGGCAGTAAAACTGACATACTAAATTTTTGTTGTAACCAACAAATGACTACATATGAAAATAGATCCTGTTTTCTAAACATTTAGTATGCATAAATGAACAGTTGCTGTTCTCTTGAATGTAATTGCAATCGGTCATTTCCTGTACTTACTTTATTTGATATCACATTATGAGAATGGGAAAAAGAAACTGAGACACAAAAACACTGCAGAGGGAGAACAAAGATTATAAAGGTACTTGTGAAACCCACCACACAGTAGTAAATGGCAGAACATTAATGATGTTTAATGTGGTTAAAAACATGGATCGGTAGCTAAAAGAATAAGGAAAAAAATCAACTGAAAATACTAGACAGGAATAAGAGATATTGTGCAGATGGACATAACAGAAGCAGTGTTTTAGTGTAGTGGTTGCCTAGTTTTTATCCCCCCCGAGAGGATTTTTTTTCTACTTGTCCTATCTGTTCTTGAGCTCTTCAATTGTTTTTGAGACGTAAGGATAGAGTCAAAATTTTTCCTGTGGCAGAACAACAACGAAAAGGATTTGCAGTGGCAGATGAGTACTGCTTACACAGTCAATTTCCAGACACAGATGCCAAACAGGAATGTTTGTCATGGGCTGGTTATTCTGAAAAGGGGGCTTCTTTTTCTAGTGTTATACAGAATTATACACCCACTCACCACTCAGGAGAGCTTCTTCCCTCAATTTCTTCTGACACTGCACAAAAAAATAAATTATGGGAGATAGCAAGATACCTTCTATTTTAGATTGCTTAAAATTGTCATTTGTGAAAGCTGTTTTGTCATTTTTTCAATACCCAGGAAAAATATTCCCAATAGAAGACGAAAATGCTTCTGAGCTGGGGAAACTCACAACAGTAATGTAGAAAATGCTCTCATCTTCAGTAGAAAATGCTCTCATCTTCAGTAGAGGCACTAAGAATATTGGACTGTTTTAAATTGAATTCCAAGACCTACAAGGGGAAACATTTGTCCACTTAATGAAGGTCACTCATTCACCAACCAAAAACTTAGTGTCCATAGCTGTTCAAGCACCTCGTGTAAGAAATCTGGCACTGTTATATACACTGTAGATTGGATATTGCAACTGGCAAGAGTGAATAACGCTTTGCCAAAGACTTTGCATTTTCCTTATCTGGGAATTAGAGGGGGAAAATTGCATTAAGGAGGTAAGGAAAGGTAATTCCTATAAACAGATAGCTGAGATGAGACCCCCTTCTCTTCCATGCAATCCAAGAGGAAAGAAAGTGAGCAGCCACAGTTCCTGTGACTTTCAAAGCTCTCTAGTCTGGTGTAAGACATCTGATGCGTCACAAAGAATATTTCACTCTAAGGGTAAAAACAGATGTTACCAAACAAAGTGAATCAGCTCTATCAGGACGCATCCTGCCACAGCTGATCCACTTTATTGGGCAAAACACCTATTTTCCTACACTGGGCAGGGAACTGTCACAGGACAACAAGCAATGTGTTCTCTTTGCCCACAGATTCTAGGTATTCCTTTGCTCTCCTGGTCAGCATGGGACCTGGTGTGGGTCCTAACATTAAAGAACAAGGCAACATGGATTACAGTGTACAAGCCCAAGCTCTGGGGATTCCTTGGGTCCTGTGTTGGGTTGTGTGGGCTTTCCTCACTTATGAAAATGCACCCTGGAGATCTTGGGGTAGGTGAGGAACCCTGACTTTCTCTGACTTAGAGTGACACTCCAAGAATCCCCACTGACTCTAAGTGGGGGAAGCTAGACACATACTCCTGGGGTTTAGTGGGCTGGGTCATGCTCTTGAATTTCCAGGATGTGCGGGATTGGGCCCCTCAAACTCCCAGAGTTGCCTGGGGCAGCTGCAGAGAGCAAATAGACATTTGGGACAATAAAGCGGCACTATTTTACACTACCTTCTATTGTGGCTATTGATGTGGTGCAACAAAGGGTAGGGATGTCTATTTGCTTGCCATTTGCTTTGCCATAAAATTTTTGATGGCAGCATAAATGCAAGGTCAGGTGATGTCTGTTTCTACCTTAAGACTGTCAGGAATAAAAAGCTTTCTGCTACTTTTTGCCTGCTAAAGCATTCTATTCTGGCAGACATCTTGAGGCAATACCTCTAGGATTGTTTGCAGAATTTCCTATCTTCACCATTCAGATTCTAGGAAAAAGATGTTTTATCTATTGAAGTACTTTTTGAGATATCAGCAGATGAGATCCAAAAAGTATGCACAATGCTAATTTACATGTGACACCAGCTGGAAATATACAGGGATACTAGGAGGACTCAGCAAAAAGAGATCTACTTAGACATGAACAAAGTGAGCTTTTCTTTGTATTCACATGCATGCAAATTAAAAAAAAAAAAACCAACAAAAGAAAGCATTCCTTCAGTCCTGTATAAAAGTTGTATAGTTGCAATAACAGTGATCTGACCTGTGGTGCTTTTGCTTTAAGGCTGCATGCAATGGAGATGAAACCAATTATCCCTTTATCTAAATCTTTGTGATTAAAAATGTCTTTTACTTGGTCATTATCTTGATTACAGCATAGCAAGAAAAGCTCCAAAGAATGCAAAGTTTAGCAACAACGCATGTGTGAAAAGCCATTTATTTTGAAATCAGGCTTTTTGGAAAGAAAGCAGGATACCGCAGGGCTCAGTTTTACATGAATTTGGAAAATTCATAGGGAAATGGTTCCGAGTTCCTTGCTGATGGGACGTTTTGAGAGTTTCTCAAAGTTTTGTCTTAAAGGATAGCAAATTGATTCAGAAAGAATCAAAGACAAAAACTTAAAAATACTAAAAGCCCCTGCATGTAATAGAGCGCAGTGGCCATTTTCCCGCTGGATCCCTAACTTTCATATAGATTAGTATTTTGCAAGTTAGTCAAAAAGTCAGTGCTTATTTTATTTTTACTGAACCTGCAGTTTTTTTCCCCCTTTTTTAGTTTCATAGTCTATACTTCCATGGGACTCAGGCTTCTGGGTTTCTTGCTACCTGAAATGCACATGGCAGTGTGATACCGTCTTTGCGGCATCCTGTTCCCATGGTCAGGCCATAGCATCTCAGAGGACTGTGATTTCTTACAGATTTCAAAAATGGGTCTGTAGAAAACAATGAACCTGGCAGACAGAATGGGGAGATGTCTCAATGTGCATGCAAAATGGGCAGATCTAATTGTATAGGCACTTGAAATACAGAGTGATTCTATCTATTTATTAGAATAAATGAACATTTATAGCTTAAGATTTAAGGTGGGGATGGGTTTATAGTTTTTGTAATTACCATTTCAATAAAGAAGGGCTGTTCATTTCTCTGAGTTCTGCCATATAAGCAATGGCTGTGGTCTGACAACTATAACCTCTTTAACAGCCTAATATTGAAATCAGGGGATTTAAAGTCTCTAGAACTAGCCATTTACATTCCAAGTGGCTGCTATAGTAGGTGCTGCATTTAAATTATTTATGCAAAGAAAGAGCTCTGTTCTGTTCTTTATTACAAATTACACCAACTGCATGCTCAACAAGGATAGAGTTTTCCCTCTGAAATTCTTGAATTCCTTTTCAAGTGTTCATTTTTATCTTGTCACTGACTGCTTACTGCGATGAAGATAAATTGACATCACACGGCACTGCACCTTTCATTGACTTCTGAAACAATATCAGCTTTGTGCAGTGATAGGAGACTCCCCCAGCAGAAGTTCCTTCTTTAGTGGGCGCATTTACCCAATAGTGTGCTCAGTAACCTAATGATATTTTGCAGTAACATGTCACAGTGTGGACAGTGCTAATATGCCACTGCACAGTATTATTAAGCTACTGCATAATAGTGTCACTAAAAAGGCATTAATTCAACAGGTTATTGTGCAGTAACTCTAGTTACTGAACATTTAGTTAGTACTTCATTAAGGAAGTACTAAATTCAATGCACAGTAACTATTGAACATTAATGAACGTGTAGAAGTGCTTCAAGTGCACGTTGCTTAGATCATAGTGCTGGTTTCTTCATAGAAGAATGAAGCAGGGTCAGGAAATACAAATCTACTTGTAAGATGAAGCATAGTTCAGAAAACAAGCTTGTGTAATGTAGTTTAATTTGCCATGAAAAATATGAAAACACTTAAAAATGTGTTGAGAAAGTATGAGAGAGGCAAGGATTTCTTAGGATTATATCTTTCATTGGACCAACTGCATAGCTGGGGTAGAGTTAAGCAAACTTTTAAATGTAAAACGTCCTTTATCAGGTTTGACCAGAATAATCCAAGCACAGCACAGTAAAAAACAGTTGTAGCAGTTGGGGAGAGAAACTGCCAGGGGTAGAAGACACACAGTTGAGTAAGTATATAATGCCCATGTCAGATAAGAAATCAAGTTTCAATTCTCTACAGTGACAAATATTGGCTGCCTCAATTATTGGATGTCCAGTTTGAAGTATTGTTTTTCAAATGGTGGGAATTCAGCACTCTTTGGAAATCAGGCCACTGCTTTATGATACCTTAAGTTGACTGCCTAAGATCACTAGTTACTTCTGAAAAATGGCAGGCACTAGGGTCAAAATCCTCCTACATGTGAAAGCTCATTAAAGGAAATAGAATCAAAATGCATGTTTTTGAGAGTAGCATCTGTCAGGTATTTTTTAAATTTCTGCACATATGCTCAGGTCCCTCTTTATGCAAATTCATTTAATGCAAATTTGCCTACAGGTGACAACCTTATTTATACCAGAAATTTGCTTTGTGTGAGCAAAATTCGATCTTATGTGAAGAGGCATGCAATGTGGCTATGCAGGGATACAAGTGAATCACTGTGGGAGGGTGAGTGAGGTGGGTATGCGACGCTGTCACGCACTTGCCTCAGTCTCACATTATACATTGTTCCATGTGGTGCTACGCTAATTACACTTGTATTGTGGTGGATCTATTTGCCTTTATTATTGAATTTAGCAAAATGTCATCTAAGTGACCTTCTAGTGCATCTCCTAATCCCCCTTCTGAGCCAGCCATGAAGGAAAAAAGGACTTGTATGACATTAGAAATGAAGTTAGAGATCTTGAGGAGGGTTGAAGCTGGCAAAGGTGCTTTGTTCTGCATATGGCTTTGGGGAGAGCATGGTACGCTCTATTAAGAAGAATGCTGACAAGATATGGAATTTGATTATGCACTCTTAATCTATCAACCAACCACAGGAAGACAAAATCCTTTGTTGGAGAAAATGGAAAAGATGCTGGGATTGTGGATAGAAGACCAAACCCAGAAAAAGGTGGATCTCAGTGGTGCCATGATTAGGGGCCTTAAAGAGCTACGAGAGCCTTGTAGAAAAGGAAAGTGGACCTAATGATCCCTTCACAGCAAGTAAGGGATGGCTGACTAGG
Source organism: Crocodylus porosus (assembly GCF_001723895.1). Classification (NCBI taxonomy): domain Eukaryota; kingdom Metazoa; phylum Chordata; order Crocodylia; family Crocodylidae; genus Crocodylus; species Crocodylus porosus. The sequence continues at coordinate 69,903,233 of NW_017728931.1, read as the reverse complement.
TTTATAAAATGTAGAAACCCACACAATTTAAAGGTAAAAGGGGAATCTACAAGTGCCGATCATGAAGCTGCTGCCATATTTCCTAATGAACTGAAGGCAGTCATTGAAGCTGAGGGGTATAGCTCTAAAAAAGCATTTAACTGTGATGAAACTGGGCTTAATCAGAAAAAAAAAGCTAACCAGGATATACATCTCCAAAGATGAAATAGTAGCACCAGGTTTCAAACTTGTGAAAGACAGACTCACTTTACTACTATGTGACAACACCGCAGGTGATTACAAGATGAAGCTGCTACTAGTTTATCGCTACTTCAACCCTCATGCCTTGAAAGGACTTAGCAAGAATTTATTACAAGTACATTGGGCAGCAAATAAAATGATATGGATAACAGGGCAAATATTTGAGAACTGTTTTTTTAATCGTTTTATCCCAGAGGCAGAGCAGTACTGCAAGCAGCAAAACCTGGCATTTAAAGTGCTTCTCCTATTAGATAATGCCCCTGGACACATTCACCCAAATGTCAGGATATTGTTCTTCCCCCTAATATCACATCACTAATTCAACCTCTTGACCAAGGAATCATATGAACTCTTAAATCATATTACCTGAGGAGGACAATCTCTCAACTTCCTGAAGGCACTCATGGACCTAATAAGCTGGACATTTGTCAGTGGTAGAAAAACTACAAAATTAAGCATGCTATTGATAATATTAAGGCCTCATGGGATAAGTTGCAAGAGTCAACCATGAACTGTTGTTGGAAATTCCTATGGAAAGAATGTGTAAATGATTTAAAAAATTTTCCTATATTTTTAACTGCAGTGCGACAGGTAGTGGATGTCGGACATAAGGGAGAGGGTTTCTTTGCCATGCGGGATGAAGATGTATTGGATCTAATTCATTGCTATGATGATTAATTAAGTGTTGATGCTCTTTTGGAAATTGAAAAGGACAATGAAGAAAATGAAGAACGGGGAAGATGAACAATGGTTGATTTTTTTTTTTTCATGTGCTGAGGCTCTTGCACAGTTTGCAATTGATATGGACCCTAGTCTAGAGAAGCTTGCACTTCAAGTGTACTTTAACCTCTGCCCTTGCTCTCTACAAGGAACTTTGTTCCCAAAACCAATAAATGACAAAACAGTCAACATTGTTTCAGTATTTCAAGCCTCACTCAGATACACCGGACCTTGTTGGCACTCCTGGACCATCAACCTGTACCCCTCTACTCTCCACCACTCCCTCTCCGTTGTTGCTCCCAGGCAATGGTAGCCCCTTGTCACCACTTTCTAATCCTGATGTCACCCTGCCGATGCCTCCATCCAGTGATATAGAATCAGACATTGATGATCCATCGCCATACTCTCCTCAGCACATGTAATGACCCTCACCACAACCTCTTATCTCCATGAGTGGTTACGTGTCCCTGTTGATGGTGAGTACGGTCCATGTACCGTACTGCACTCAAGTCAGTATTTGTAATTATTTCTTTTTGAATTTTATTTTTACCACATCAAGTGAATTTTTATTTTATTATGGTATCGTATTATGTGATTACTGTTTGCATTTGTCATGGTTTAGGGAGGCAGTAGAGTGAGGCTGGTACATATCCCTATTAATTACATGTAATAATGTATTCACTTTATGTGAATTTGCTTTATGCAAGGGTTTTTTGGATTGCAACCCTTGCATAAAGAGAGACCCAAGTGTACATGCATTTTCTAGTCATCTTAAACCTGATTTGTAAACTAGACATGATTTGGGGAGAGACAAAGTCTGAGATCAAATGGGAATAACATTTTCAAGTATGTAAAATGAAAAATAACTTCTATAAAAATTTGCAGATGGATGTCTTTTTATAGTGCAATGGCTTCACAGGAGGTTTCTTATCTCTCTATCCTCCATGAGGAAGGAAAGTACTTTTTCCTTATTTGAAGGTTTTCATGTATGCCTATTCTTTCCACGTCAGCCCCTGTTTCAGCTTCTGAGATGTATGAAGTGATACCAGTATAACAGTATAGTTATGTTTGCATATTTTACTGCGTAAATGATCCCTGAGTCACATAGGGTGTGCGCAGGTGTTCAGGCTAGCTGACTGAAGTTGGCTGTTTAAGTTTGAGGGACTGGAGCTGCTACTAGTAAAGCACTGTACAAGTGCTGAGTGTCAGTGGCTGGATCAACACAGATAGTTTGCTCTGGTCATGGCCTACAGTCAGAGGACCCTGTGCATACACCTCAGCCTCCACTATTAGCTCTGAGAGTTGCTGGAGCTTGCTGGGAGCAGCCAAGCGCACAGGGCAGCCCTGATTGGCTGTGTGCTGCAGGCAACCATGCCCCGCTGGAGGCACAGTAATCTATCCCTCCCTACCTGCTTGGTGGCTCCAGAAAACAGCCTATCCTATGTGTGGTCAATTGTACACACATCGATTTTGCCTTTTTCCTTGGGGTATTTCAAGGGGCCCAAGGAGGAGGAAATCTTGGTTGGCTGGATGCCAGCCTTGCACTGGGGAAGCACCCAGATATGGGGAAATACAGAATAGGAAAGAGGCCACACCTAACATAGAGTGCACAGCATAGAGTTTCACATTGTGCATAGAGATCACCATACTGTCAGAGCTAGGCTCCATCTCCTACTGCTACTGCTTGTAGCTCCACTGCTCAGGAACACCTTGAGGAAGCTGAGATCAATCTCCAACAGCTATGTGGGCCCCAGTTCCCCTGTGCCCCTATGGAAGCTACTCCTATGTCCCTGGTTTTTCTGTGTCCCCAAGGCCCTCATGCACCACCTGCTCTTGGGGGTTGCTGCCACCTACTGTCCTACCTCCTCGGAAGTAGCATAGATATGCACAGTGTCGAGACTCCTTCAAAAGGATGCAAGACGGGTCTTCATAGATGGATGCAATGCGTATCTTGTCTCCAGAGGTCATTTTAGTGTTAAATGCCCTACTGAATCAGGTTTTCATCTATTTAGTTGTGCCCTGCGCTGCTCTCAGTTCCAGTCATGGCCACGTACTCTCATGGCCATAGTGATCTGTTAGAATACCTTCTGGTTGCAGTGTATAATGAGGAGTTGTTCCTGATTTCTTTCTCACCCTAGTGGGTAATGATGTCCTTCATTTCTTCTGTAATCATATTTTGTTCCTGGCTGTAGGTAGTAGAGGAGGAAGATCTGGGTTTTGCCATGGTATTTGACTGGGCATCTGGGGTCTGGGTGTCCTCAGATGGGTGAAGATATCACCAGGGGGTAAGGGTCTGGAAACCAGTGTAGATAAGGGCACCTGGGTGTGGGTCTAGGTGCATGGTTCTCTCTCACCCTGACTGGATACAGCTGTGGTTCAGTGTGTCCCCCAATCCAGAGTGTCCCCAGCTTCACTGGCCACTTCCTCCAAACCCCTGAAATTTCAGAGGCATCCATCTGCCAGCCCTAATACACCTCCCACCCCAAAATTTCCAGATTCACCTCCTTGATATCCCAAAGTAGTCCATCTACTAACCCCCCAACCCAAAATGCCAGAACTGGCTCCAACATGCAGGGAGTAGATCTGTGCCGGGGACTCAGGTGTTTGGGTCTGGGTTTCCATCTTGGCATCCTGAGTCTTTGGGTCTGTATTGGAATCTTGGGGTCTTTGGTTCTGTGTGCGTGAGCTTGTCTGGGACTTGGGTGGGGAGGGAGGCTTTGGGGCTGAGTCTTGGTGTCTCACTGTGGTCTGACTCTGGGTATTAGTCTAGAAATCTAGGCCCTGTATAGGGGATATAAGTCCCTCAATCCTCTCCCTCTCCCCACACTTTCCCCTGGAGTTCTGGAGCTCAGTGTGAAGCTATGGAGAGCTTCTGGGCTTTCTTGGCCCCACAGGTGATGGGGGCCACTCTTTGTTCCATGATCGGTTCAAGCAGTGGAGTGCAGCTGGAGCCACAAAGCCTTTCCCTGGAGAGGAATGCATGCTTGGGTACTGAAGGGTGGCACAGTAGCCCCTATCAATAGAGGAAGAGCATAAGGATTTATTTTACCAGTAGACTATCTACCACAGGCAACTTTTACTTCATGCAATGTGGCTGAAATTTCTACCTTGCATGCCATTCTTAGTCTGGGGGAAATATTGTGAATGCTTTGTACACCCAGCTTTTCTACTGGAAGAACTGCAATTCTACTGGTGGAAATGTGATTCTTATATATACCTTAGAAGTCAGCCCTTTCAATGTTTTGCCTTTGTCTCTATCCATTTTGTCTGAAGGTAAAATTACAATTCGTACATTGTAAGAGTATATTAGTAAGGCTCTACTACTAGCCTCTAGATTGGGAAAAAAGAAACTGGTTAGGAAAAAGGAAAAATAATGCATAATTCTGAGAGATTAAAAAGGAAGACAAACTGAAGAAAATGATAATCATAGGGAACTTCAGCTACCCACATATAAACAAGACAAACAGCACAATTGGACAAAATTTACAAAAACAATTTCTTGATACTTGAACTAATTGTTTCTTGGAATAACAAGCACTAGAAGAAGCACAAGAGATGCTATTTCTGACTTACTTTTATTATATGTTACTTAGAACTAATTCAAGAAGTGTCAAAAGATAAACACATAGGGCGCCTGTACATGTGATGGGGCTTGAATCCCCAGGATTTTATTCTATGCCTCCTAAATTGAAATGGTGGGTTTTTAATTGAAACCCACCATTTCAGTTTTTCTGAAACATTATGGTGAGGGGCATGATGCTTTGTTTTCCCCCCCCCACCTCTCAGAGTTGGAGCCTGCCCATGGCTGAGGGGTGAGCTGCTGGTGGGCTTAGCAGCCCCTGAGCTGCAGGAGGGCCTGGTCCTTTTCTCTGCAGTGGCAGCAACCCCTAGGGTTGCCTGGGTGGGATGCTAGTGAGCTGGGTGCTGCCTCAGCGCAGAGGCAGAACCCAGCCCAATCCAACTGTTCCCCAAGCCCACCTAGGGAGCTGCGCCTGGCAGGCTTCCAGTGGCCAGGCTTGGGGAACAGTTGGATTGATCCAGGTGCTGCCTCCAAGCTGGGGCAGCACCCAGCCTGCTAGCAGTCCACCTGGGCAGCCCTGAGGGGTGCCACCACCATGGAGGCAAGGACGGGGGCCCCCCACAACTCAGGAACTGCCTGGCTCATTGGCAGCTCACTCCCCATCCATAGGAGAGGTGGCCAGACTGTGCCTCAAGAAAAAAAAGAAAGGAACAGGCCTCTCACTGCTTATGCCTCCAGCAGGCACCTGCTAAAAGCAGAAGTGGTGAGGGGCCTGATCCTTTTTTTCTGTGGTGCTTGCCTGCCTTTTCCATGGTTGAGGGTGGGTGTGGGGGGGCAGCTGACACCTGCAATGCCTCACTACAAACTGAACTACATCCAGATGTAGTTTGGTTTGCAACAGTGCAAACTCATGTAAAACCCCTAAAACTGGTGCATGTGTAATATGTGATGCGATTAAGCCAAACAAATGACATTTTCATCACATGTACTTCATGAAAACATTCACATTTACAAGTGCCCTAAGTATTTGTGAAAATAGTATAATTCAGTTCAATACTCAGGGGGAAAGTAGGGTATCTTTCAGAACATAACAATATTTTATTTATCAAAGGGAGACCCCTTCAAAAGGGGAATACATATAAATAGCAATATTATCCTTAACTTGATCATAATTAACTTTTTTGATTATTTGGTATTACTAATTTTGTTTATTGTCATTACATTTCATACTTCAGATTTTAGTTAAATCTCTAACTATCAGAGGCCAAGAAGGCACTTAAAGTGGAGAACAGCTCCCCACTGTGAGGTTCTTCCACTTTTTATTAAGGGTCAGCTATTCTCCATTTCCATAAACTTAATGCTGGAATCTAGGAATTGACTGGATACTTGTGCACTCCTAGCAGATATTCCAATAATTAGAGCCCTCCATGAGAACCAAGTCCTATGGTTTGGAAGCTTCTGGCAGTTGTTCAAAGAGGGCCTCATTCACCTTCTCCTCATTAGTAGGCCTGTAGTGTACTGGATACAAATTTAGAATTTGAACCCACTGGGGTGGTAAGCAAGTAGGGCAGGTTAGTAATAGACTCGCTGTCCGCGTAGGCATCCCTATATGTTGACAGATGGCACATGCCAGCCTAACTTTCACAGAGATTGTTGACACACACACAGAGACAAGGATTAAAAGTTGAAAAAAATATCAAACAAGGATTTACTGTAAGAACAACAGGGGGTCAAACAAAAGGTAAGGGATAATAACAGTAAGAACACTATAACTTTGTTTCTTAACCTTTTTTGGACCAGGATTCATTTGTAAACATCAGTTCAAACCTAGATCCCCTCGCTCCCACCATGCTGCCCTCTTCCCCTGTGCCCCAGCCTCCAGTGTATGGGGCAGGGAGGTGTGTAGGGGGGTACTGGCCTCCAAGCAGCCCCTTGCAGGGTGCCAGAGTTCCAGCCTTCAAGGGAAAAGCCACAGTTTCCCACATTTTCTCCTTTAAAGTAGACTCCATTTTTAAAGTTTGTTGACCCATTTTTAAAGCTTGTTCATGACCCTTTCATATATTCTTGCAACCCACTTCTGGTTTGTGACCCAAGGATTGAGAAACACAGTGCTAGAACAGATACAGATATAACCAAGAGGGAACACAAACAGGCTAGGGACAGACATTGCACATAAACTGGTTTCAGTGGTCAGAAATTGGTTTAAACTTGAACAGACATTTAGTGCACATAAACTAGTTTGAAAATGGCTGAAAGCTGTTTGACATAAACCTGGTTGAATGTAGTATCAGACTTAACTGATTTGGGTCAAACCAGTTTATGCAATGTCTGTCCCAGACTCCTTTCTAATTTAAGTTAAACTAGAGCCTTCCAGCATCTCAGATGCTTTGTAGCCCTGGGCAGGGCTCTCTGCTCCACAGCAGAGCTAGCTCCACCCCTCTGCTCCCTGGCTGGAGCTATGGTGGAGACTACCAGGCACAGCAGGGTCTGCCTGGCTTCCTCTTGCCCCATCCCCCCCTTCACCAGTCTCTACTTAAGCAGGGATTCCTCCTCTCCCAGATGACAGACCATGGCCAGCATGCGGTATGCTAGCGAATGCTGAGAGGCATCTGTGTAAGGCAGACAGGACAGTGTCCACTTAGGCCTTTTTGGAGCTAATCAACAGGTCAGCTGATAATGTTCTTCCATTCTTTCCTTGGAAAAAGTGTTTTTAAGAAGAGCTTGAACTAATGAGAGAGGCTTTTGTTTTGTTGATGGGCTGATAAATGCAGTGTAACTGAATGCGGTGTAAATTCCTGCTGTAAATCCCTCCTGACCAACATGGGGGTGGGGGAGGGGCATAACCCCTCCCTAATCAGAGTGTCCTGCTGGGGTGTGGCTATGCCATTCTCATTTCAGTACTGAGGAAGGGAAGGGAGGGCTGCTCTAGTGCCCCCCTGTCTTCTAACCTGAGCCACTGAAGGCATTATGCCTGCATTTTCTTGGTCCAGAGGAGATGCCTGTGTGGTTACAAACCAATTCAGCCTAGCCAGGTTAGACTAACCTGCAAAGATTGAATCAATTCAGGCTCAGGCTTTTAGAATGTCTGTCCCTGGCCACAGAGACACAATCAATCTATACGTTACCAAAGGTCTAAACAACAAAACAGTGAATAAGGTCAAAGTCAATGAGTCTAATGCCAAACTGAGTGAAAGACGGGAGACAATCCAAACAACAGTTGGAACAGGGAGATCTAAGGAGAAGGTTGCAGGAGACTGGGCTCTAGCAAGCCATGTCTCTCTACCTGCATGGAAAGGAGCTATCAGCTGCACTGTCATCCACAATCGACTACCACTTACGGACAAAATCACAAATACCCAAATATACTAGCACCAGACCCACACAGTACCACAAACCAACTCATATACGCCATATAGAATTAGACGCACACCAGAAGCACATGATCCAGATCCAAGCAATCCAACAACCCAACTCTCACAGACCAACTCACACAGACCAATCCAAAAAGCAGGATTTTTAGACAGCAATCACTCCACTTTCATCAGCCAATCCTCTGAGGCAAAGGTCCTATCACTCAATGTCAGTCATATCAAATCCAATCATATCACTCAGGTCATTTTCTCAAAAGATACCTTTAACTGTTGATCACATTCTGTTGCTCAGCTTCACCTCAGAACAAACGCACATCTTTCCCACCACAAATATTCACTCAATTGTGCATCCTCAGGGCAAAATGGGTCAACAGGTGAAAAGTTCATTCTTTCCAGAGGCCTTGGAGAAATACTGTTACTGTGCATGCCTTGCTGTTTCACAGACTGAAATTATAACATGTGTTAACCATATAATTTCTGAAGCAAACTTTCTGCTCTGACAGTAGCAGACGCTCACCATGACATTCCCTTTGTTCCTCTCCTTTGTTACTATAACCCAGAGGGCTTCCAAAAGGCTATGGGTGTTTTTAAGTTTATATATCCTTATACACCATAATTAGGACAATGTCTGGGTGGTAACTGACTATAAGCCTTTCACTTCTGGCCCTTTTTGTTTTGAGGGCATGCCAGGGCAAAAGGAAGTGGAGCCAGAAATATGCTGTACTTTGGTGTTCTTTGGCTAGCAGTATGTCCCTAAGGAGCAATCTCTTCAAGGAACTGAAACTCAAAAAGGAATCCTATATAAAGTGGAAACTCACTCATAGTACTAAGGAAGATTATAAGAATACTGCATGGGCCTTCAGGGAGAAAGTTAGGAAGGCCAAGGCACAATTTGAGATGCAACTGATAAGTTGCATAAAAGACAATAATATGGGATCCACACAAGCATGTCCAAAGTAAGAGGAAGGCTAGAGAAATCATAGATCATTTACAAAATAGGGAAAGCAATCTAGTTACAGATAATGCAGAGGAATCTGAAGTATTTGATGTCTTTTTTTACTTCAGAGGCAGCTACCAGATGGCAAGTGCGGTTGGCAGCAAAGACAGGGAAGGAGACATGCAACCTAGAGAAATGGCAGGACAGGTTTGGGATTACTTAGAAAAGATGGTTTGGGATTACTTAGAGAAGTTAGATGCTTTCAAGTTGGCAGGGCCACATGGGATGCAACCTAGAGTACTGAAGGAAATAGCAGAGGTAATTTTGACTATCCTCTTTGAGAAATAGTGGAGGTCAGGTGAGATCCTGGATGATTGTAAATGGGCACATACAGCGCCCATATTTAAGACTGGAAAGGAGCTTATCAGAACCACAGAACAGTCTGCCTGACCACCATATCTGGAAAAACCATGGAGAAAGTCCTCAAGAAATCCACTGTAAAACTCCTAGAAGAGAGCAAGGTGATCAAGGACAACTAGCATGGCTTCACCAGCTTGATTTCCTTCTATGATAAGATGACAGACACCATGGATGGGGAGAGAGCAGTGGATGTGATATACTTTAACTTTAGCAAGGCTTTTGACACTGTCTCCCACAACATTCCCATTAACAGGCTAAGGAAATACAGCCTAGATGAAAGTACTATAAAGTGGATACAAAACTGGTTCATTGTACTGAATGAGTAATCATCTATAGCTCAATTTCTAGTTGGGAGAAAGTATCAAGTGAGATTCACCAAGGGTCTTCCCTTGGTCTGGTATTATTTAGTATTTTAATTAATGATTTAGAACTGAGTGCATACTTAGAAAATATGCAGACTACTCCAAGTTGGGTGGAACTACAGATACTCCAGAGAATAGGGCTAGGATTCAGAATGACCTGAATAGACTAGAGAAGTGGCCCACAATCGTTCAGATAAGATTCAACACGGACAAGTGCAAAGTCCTACACTTGGAATGGAATAATTGTATATACAAATACAGACTGGAGAAAGACTGGCTAGGCTGCAGCACTGCAGAGATTGACGGCTAAAGTAAACTATAGGCTCAATATGAGCTAGTAGCATGCTCTTGTTGGGAAAAAAAAGCCAGGAGCGTACTGGATTGCTTTTGTAGGAGTGTCACTTACAAATTGAAATTATTCTTCTGTCCTATTCAGCACAGGTGAAGTCTTACCTGGACTATTGTTGGGCACCACACTTCAAGAAAGATTTGGACAGTTTGGAAAGAATCCAGTACAAAACAAAAAGGATTAGGGGTATGGATGCACAATTTATGATGAAAGGCTGAAAGAATTAGGGTTATTTAGTTTTAAAAAGAGAAGACTGAGAGATGCTGGCTGAAGCTTAGGCTTTTTTGCCTATAACACACTCTGGATGCATCTACAAGTGCATATTAATGCAATGCAATAAACTTCAGCACCTACTGGGCTCATTGTGTTCATTGCTCCTGGGTGCAATGTTTACACATGTGCCTGGGACCACAGCACATTGAGCTAGGTTGGAGAACCCCTGGCTGGCATTGGGCCTGGGGGGTCAGCCGGCCAGCCTGGGGCTGCTCTGACCTGGCTCAGCATTTTGTGAGAAGCTGGCTGGGTCACAAGGTTTTCCGGTGTGGGGCTGACTGGCAGGCAGTCCCTGCTTTGCAGCATCCTCATGCTCCAGCCACCTGCATCAGTGTCTTCATGTGTGGTGCTCTGGAATCAAAAACTCTTCAGCAGGTATTTGTGTTTACAAGTCCTACCCTGCTGTGGAGTTTGTTAGTTTCTTGCAGCCTAATAGGGCCATACATTTAGATAGTGAGGTGTTTACTGCGGAGCTAATATCCATTCCTTTGTTTGTCATACAATGTCATTGATTAAATGGAGCCAAGGTTTCTTTTTTCTTCTTCTTTTAAACAAGTGCTGTCAACGATTATGCTGAACTGTGTCCTTGGATATGCATCCATGAGCTTTAGTATGAGACCAGGGACCAAATTAATTTTCACATGGTTTGAATTAATGTTTTTAAAAGAGAAAGGGTAGGGCACTAATCTGATGCAATGAACCTACTCTAAACAAGGCATAACATGATGCTTGTACATATCCATTCCTTTGTTTGTCATACAATGTCATTCTCTGCATAAATATATAAGCAAGTGTGACAATTTCTTCACTTGTGTTTATGTAGAGGGATGAGAATTAACGCTAACCGTATGTGGCACAGTTTGTAAAGAAGCAGTAGACTAATCTGGTGTTGATATAAAATCTTTCTCCAGCATTGGTTGAGACAAGTGATTTAATTTCTATATGTATTCTCCTGCTAAAGGAAAAATGGGCATAAATGAGTTTTTTTAAGGCCAGTTTACAAACTCCTTATTCAAATGATTAAGCTGTTATTGATATGAGCAATCTTCTTGTGTCCAATGGTATTTATTATGCAAAAAGCTATTCACGATTGTGAGGGATTTTCAATCTGCTGTTGGCATTCTGATTTGTGTAAGTGGAATCCTAGTAGTGTCCACTGTGTTAATACAGTGGGTGCATCTTAAGTGTATTGCATTATCATCACAAAATGAAAACAGACCCATTTACATATAAACAAAAACATAAGAATGATTTTAAATAGTTATGGAATAAGAAATTAACATCAGCTTTTGAAATTTCAGGTTACAATTGCAGGAAGAGAAAAGATGGGAGTTGTTAAACCTAAGGATTAATATGTATTCATGCCATTGGCCTACTGCTGTTAATGTTTTATGATATTCCTTTGTTTATTCTACTAGTCAATCGCATATTTGAGCTCATACTGAGTCATTATGTTCTTATTTACCTGATGTACTACTGCAGTTCAGGAAGTAGAAAATCTATACATTCATTAATTCATTGATTACTGCCAGTCTTTATATTTAAATCAGATTCACAAGACAGTATGAAGGATTTTTATATAGACAACATGGGAGGCAGCTCAGGCAAAATGGCATATACTTGCCAACTTAAAAAAGGCAATGTAAATTTTAGTTTAAAATTAGACACCTTTATTTGCTCATCAGGCTCTGTCTGTGTTGCTGGCAAGATACTTCTCTCCTCTTCTCACAGGCAAGATATTTCTTATAATGAACCACACTAGGTCAGCATGTTCACCTTTTATTTGTTTATACCCCACCACTCCACACACCTTCACTTGTCCTTCTGGGAAGTTTCCCACTGGCGCCATCCTGTCTTTCATCACTTTCGTCAACTTCTTATCTCCATTCAGGACCTCCAGCCATCATTGGGGCCCTTTAATTTGGATTTGACTCTCCTTATCCAGCCTATACATTTCTTTGGAAACCCCATTTTTCCTAACACCTTGAATATGTAATCATGATTCACTCTGTCATACATTTGTTTCTAAATTTAGGTTTGCTATAACTATGTTTGTTTTCCTCTTTTGGATGCAGGACAATGTAACCCTGATCACTCTGATTTCTTTGGACATCCTTTTACCTGGTACAGCACATACTTGGTCTTCGTATATTATCTTCTGGAGCTTTTTTCTCATCCTCAAAGCCAGCATCTTGGCTATTAACTTATAGTCCATATTAAGGAGCATAATTGGTTTCCAGTTTTTCAAGAGTTCCTTCTCACCTTTCTTGAAGAATAAGATCACAATGCCTCTTGTAAAATCTTTCCCTGCCTCTTCTGTTTCCACAATTTCCTCGAACACTTCCACTATATCCCTGCCTACTCATGCCCACAATTTCCCATAAAATTCCATAGACAGTCCATCTGTTCCTGGTGATCTTCCTTCTTTAAAGTTTAAAAAAAATGCTTTTCTACTTCCTTTAACCTTATCTTTTCTTCCATCTTCTTTGTTTCCTCCTCCTTTACTTTCTCTTCAATCTCTTCCAAGAAATTCTTCATCTTCTTGCTGTCTATTTCTGTTATGCTGTTTCTGTTTCTGTTGTGAAGGTATAGCTCTTCATAAAATCTCATCACCTTCAATACCTCCTCCTGCTTTTCTACTGGGCCACTACCTTCTTTAAGCTGTCCTTTTGCCACTTTCACTCTGGTTGAAAAGTATCAAAGCCACTCTTTATTTTCTCCGAGCCAGGGTGCTTGTGCTAAGAACATGTTCTCTCTTGTCTTTATTTTAAGCCAGTTTTCTATCTCTTCCCTTGTTTCTTCAGGCTCTTCTTGTACCTGTCTTCCCTCTGTGACTTCCTTTAGCAGCTCCTGCATCTTTCTTTGCAGCTCTGTTAGCTCTTCCATTCTTTATCCTGTGTACCTTTGGCCTTCCTTCCTGAAGAACTCTCCCATCCCATTCTTCACCATCATCATCCATTCTCTGGTACTCTTAAAATACGTATTCAGTGTTTGCCAGCCCTCTTATTGTCTCTTGTATGCTTGATATATCTTTTCATCTTGTAACAGCTGCACAGCTAACTTTCACAGTTTCTTCTCTCTTATGGGGCTCTTACCAAGACTTATTTCCACCTTCAGCATCTGATATTGCTAAAAGCCACATGTATGTTTTTTTCTTTCTTATCCCTTTCGTTTGATATAAGCACAAAGTCCATTTTTGATTGTTTCTTTCCACTGGGGTGTGTTCTAGTGAAAACTTTATCCCCTGCTCATACATCTGTTAATGACTCTTCTTTTATTATATTTGTTCACAGTCTGGATAAGCTGTCTAAAGCTCTGTTTCCTTCCTCAGCTCTGTCACAGACTTCAATTATAAAATTGAATCTCCTGCTATTGTGTGCAGTCTCCCTCTGACCATGTAAACTAGTAGCTTTCTAAGCAGTGCATTCCTTCCCTCCCTCTCTGGTGGTCCATATGTGTTAAAAATGTCTAATTCTGTTGTCCTGTTTGATAGTATTATTTGTTGCAATCTGCCTGGTTTTGCTCTTCAGCTCTGCTATCACGGCCACTTTGTTCTCATTTGTCCCTGACCATCAGGATGGTCCCCATCTCTACCCTTTCTCAAAGTGTTTATAATTTCTCTCCTCTGGTATAGCACATTCTTGTAGGTAAATTATGTCTGCCCTTACTTGGTTCAACACTGGTTCAGGCTGTTCCAATGTGTTTATTGTCAAGATACTCCCGACATTAAGTGAAACTATTGTCAGTGCCATTTATGTTTCTCTTAAAATGAGTGTCTCTGTCCTTTTAAGGTTAATCTGTGCTTGCTTTGAGCCAAGTGCACGTGTCCTTGTAAGATTCATTTGTCTCGCTATTTGGGGTGGTCCACTCCTCCCTCTTCCTCACGTGCATTCCTGTAGCCTTTGCAAGCTGCCAGATTGCTTTTGCATTTAGGGAGGTTTGCACACTCCCACCTCCTTACCACTTCCTACTTCTCATCTCCACTTCTGGCGCCCAGAGGGATTAGTGGCAGAAAAATGCTCTCCGAGTTTTCCTCCGGCTCTCATCCCTCATTATCAGGTTACTTCTCCTGGTGTTCAGCCCCTGCATTTTCTTTCTTTTCCCATCCTGTCTCTCTAGTTCTTTCTTTTGTTTATCTCCATATCTGTTGTCTGTAGGATTCTTCTTTCTTTCCCACCTCCACCCCCATGTCTGAGCAGTTTGCTGTTCCTGCCTTCCCTTTCATTCTGTCTCCTATCTCCTTTTCCACTGCCTCAATTACAGAAAAATTGCCCCCTCCTTCTCTGCTCCACCCTCCTGTGGGATTTCTTCCAACATTTCTACCTCCGTATCCAACCCTTCCTCTCCTCTGCTCTCCTTATCAGGGTTTTGCTATTCCTCAAGGGGTCGGACTATACTTGCAAAGGTGTTGGGGCACCTAAAATACAAGTGTCCCTCTCCCTTACAAATGGTGCATTTTAGGGACTCCTGGCACTCTGCTGTTTTATGCTTTATCCCTTCACATTTGTAGTACACTGTGAGGGGACAGTATGTAGACATGTGCCTTACTTTTCCACATTTGCTGCACTGTTTTTGTTGCCCGTGGTATGTTATAAAGTCCTGGTATATCCTGATGTGGATCATTGACAGGAGGTGCAGAACCTCACCTAGGCTCCACTCATGTGCTTGTAACACTATTCATGCCATGAGTAATTCAGACACTATATTTGTCCCATAATTTTTCTACTGGGACCCAGTGGGTTGCATGGGGGCAGAAGGCCAAAACAAAGAGTAGGAGAACATAGGAGGCAGAGCTAAGAGCCACCTTGCCCTGGGCCAGAGACACTAGGGAAGGCTGGGCTGAACCAAGAGAAGCCTTGCTCTGGGCAGGAGCTCCAGTGGGGCTGAGGCAGGATGCAAGACTGGGCCAAGTGGCTCGGAGGCCAGATACCCAGAGAGAGGGCTGAGGCTGAGAGGGCTGGGTTCAAATCAGTGGGTCAAGGCTGGAATCTGGCAGCCAGAGAAAAGCAGGGATAAAGCTCACAGGGCTGACAACTCTACAAAAGACTGTGGACTTTGTAACACCTGCGAGGCATGGGCATGGCTGTAGGGGTGGAAAGAGACCACAAAGCAAGCCCTTAAGGCTTGTAGGGCCAGAAGGAGTGACCACTGAGGAAGACAAACAGAGCACCTAGGCTTCCAGCCTCTGAGGGCGGCTTCCCCTCATTACGTTCAACACCAAGTCATGGCAGGTGAGGAAGCAGGGTGAAATCCTGGGAAGCAGGAGGAAGAGCCTGGCAAGATTGGGGCAACATCTACACACCTGACAATTAGACAATGCTCATAGCTTAAAGTGGTCCTGAGCAGAGCTGAGGCATGCGTTCAGAATCACTTTAACCTGTGTCCAATGCCTAACTGCTAAATGTGAGAATGAGTAGGTGTGGGTAGGTGGGGCTCATTTCCTCAAAAGTGGTCTCAGCCTCAGCAGGGAGGGAGTCCAGACATGGCCTTTATGTTCTTTGAAGAGCCTCTTCTGCTACATGAGGTCAGTGTCCCTTTGTCCAGATGGATAGCAAAAAGGAGAGCACTAGCATCTGGGACACAACACACAAGTATATATTCACTTTACATATAATTTGTTTTCTTTGCTTATAGGTAACAAAAATCATTTTCTCTGACTGATCTCAAGAAGATGAGATGCAAACTAAGCCTTCAAAAATCCCATAGGTCTGATATAAAAATCGTGGTTCGTTTCTCGGGAGGAGGAAAAAAAAACCTTCACAGACACACTCTATTAGCAACACAAAAGGTATATATTTGCAAATAGGGTCAGAGAGAGAGACAAAAGATCAATCACTCTGCCCCCGAGCCCAATCATTAGCAGGCTTTTATCCCCTCTCTCCTGACCACGTGTGCAGAAGAAGGAATTTTTACAACTCATTTCCGGTTCATACAAACATATATGTAAACATGTCGCTTCATACGTCCCATGTGCATTATAATTAACTACTTAAGTATGCGGGGCGGGTAGGCTTAATATGCATTAGGCCATCACGCGTGCGTAGATGGGGTCCGAGGTTACTCAAGGTTCAACCTGAAGGCAGAAATGGCATTCGCTCTTATCTTAGCCTAGGAATGTGGGGGTCATGAAAGAAAGTGTGATTTAGTGTAACAAAGAGATAGTAAATTTGCAGGACAGAGAGGGAGTGATACCTTAGTATTGGTTTTTCCCTTCAATTTCCAACCCCCACCCTTCCCTCTCCCATTAAGGAGACAAGGAGGGGTAGCAGCTGTGTTTTTTTTTTCCTAAATCTGCTATTGATAATGCATTTTTAATAATATTTCTAACAGGTCCATTAGAATATTTTTTTGAACAAAGAGAAAAGCCATAAAACTTTACATTTTCACTTTGATCTAAATTTTGCATGTTGTATCTCGGGGGATCCAAGGCCTCAAAGGTCAAATTGGGCTCACTGGACTCCTGCTGCTGAATTTGCACAATGCAGTACTGACTCAGAGGAAGTTATTGCTCCTGTGAATGCTGGTTCATATGTAGATAGTTAGCAATTCAGCAAGTGGCTTTTAGGAAGCATGTGTTCAACATCCTTTGTTCTTCGCTTTAGGAAAAAATGAGAGGCCTAACTATACAACCCTTGATGCCTAATATTTTTATTGGAATCCACCTTTCAAATATCAACACACAGCTCACAAAAAAGATTCTTCCTCCATCTCACACCACCACCCACATGCACTTGCTGCCTAGACTATTCTAACATTAGAAGGGCAGAAACTAAGCCTTGAGTTCTGATTGTGGGAACAGTGAAGCTGAACAAATTGAGCAATTACTTGATAACATCTACTGAGCTGGTACTTGCAAAAACACATCATGAAAAATAAAGTGCAATCTTATCTTTTACCACAGGCCCTTTGATAGTTCCTGCTGTAGGAGAAGTTTTTTCTAAGGCACTTAGTTCTTCAGTAAAATGTTTGGACAATGAGCTTCCAAAAACTGGAGTGCAGCATGAACTTTACTTATATAGAAACCTGATCAGTATTCTTTGGTCAGCATCTACCCCACTGGATCTTATTGCAAAAAGGTTGACAAGAAGCGTTGCCGAGATCAGATAACTCTAGAGTATTTTTCCCCCTCCAAAGGAAGAACCTGTTTTGGAAGATAGTTTGTTTTTGAATATACTAAATAATCAATAGATACAAAAATCCATCCATTTATCAGGTGAAGAGAACCAAAATATTTTTACTCTGAATTTAAGACGACAGGTTTAGATACCTTTCTATTTGTATGTAGATGTATTCTGTTCTGTTTCTACCTTGTGTTCAGTTACCTGGGAAAATGGGTGTTAACAGAAGGCAGCTATAGCATCACAGGTAGGGGTCATGTCATTTGTACAAAATACCCTTAACACTAATGGGATACTGCTAAGGGCTGAAAAAATGTTTTTGGCATTTTAATGGGTAACATTCTTCCCCCTGAATTACAATTCTTACAATATCCCTGTATAATGCCCTCTGGTGCTGGAGATGACATTTTTTGGCTGAAGTGTATAATCATGATCCTGATTATTTGCAGTTGTTAAAAACTTCCTGGTGATTTAGCAAAAGGAAGGGTGTTAACTTCATGCTGCGTCCAAATCCCAGCATAGCTAATTACATCCTGATTATCTAAATTCCTCAATAGGTTTCAGATGTATAAAGTGTTCTTTGTAGCCCTTCTCTACATTGTTAAATGGCTGACAGTTCATCCCAGAGATGACTTTTCAGCGGTGGCCAAAGTGATACACAGATATTGGGCTCTCTCTGTATCATTCAGGAAGTAGAAACCAAACATTTCCCCATCTGGGAACTCTACTTTAGGCCAATACAACTCTATTGTACAATTCTATTGTAGGCCAATAAGTATATTTCAAGTATGATAACAATAGAGTTAGCAGCAAGACTAAGTAACATTCTGGGAGAGATTTGTATAACATTGCCCATGTTAAGCACCCAACTTTTATTTGTGCCCTTGAAAAATCTCCTTCTTCCTCTTTTTTCTGTTTTGTTTTGTGGTGTAAGCTTTGCTGCATTCCAGATTTCCTCCCAAAAAGAAAACAAAGCTGCCCTACCCCCTTCCACGAAAGGTCCTGTGTGGTTTTAGTAGAAGAATGGATTTCATAACAGGATCATTGCTTTGGGTTAGAGGTCCCATGCAAAACTGAAAGGGAACATTTTTTTGAGTTACATTTAACTGGGACCATGATCTCAAGAAAGCAACCTGTCTTGCCTTGAATCATGGACATTTCTTACAAGGCTATTTGAGCTTAAAGTATTTCTTTCATTTAATCTTCATTCAGTTTGTGCCTTCTGTGCTCTCGGGCTGATATCTTGCTAGAACCATTTGTGACATTTTGGGTGTACTGAATCCAAACTACAGTCTTATCTTGAAATGAAGCCAAAATTCTGAACTTTAGCCTTGTCTCTTCATATAAATCCACATTTGGACACAACACAAATAACTTCTTCTGTCTTCACTAAATCTTTTGAGTCTAGATGAAAGATAGTCTGATGATTAGTCTTAGCAAATCCAGGTATAGCTTCTGGTATTGCCATGGACATGCTGTCTGAAACAACCAATCAGAGTCCTCAAAGAGTGTTCTGGTCAGGAGGCAGTGGTGGAGTGCTGCCATGATGGTGAGGACTGAGCTCACCCCACCCCAACCCTGCTCCTTGGAGGTGGTGGCAATGGCGGGTGGAGTGAGTCCGGACCCCAAGCATGGCCCTGAGCCCTGGGCTCCAGGCCTGATGTGATGGTGGGGGGGCAAGGGAGGAGTGGGCCTGGGCCCAATGCGGTGGGTAGGGAGTGGAGGAGTGGGCCCCAGGCTGACACAGTGGGGGCGGGGGAGGGGAGGAGTGGACCCAGACCTGATGCAGCGGTGGGCGTTGAGGAGCTGGCCCAAGCCTGAGAAGCGTGAGAGTGGGGAGCAGGGCCGAACCCCAAGTAGCGGGGGGTGGAAGGGGGGAAGGAGCCCAGAGGAGGGGTGGGGGGCAGACGCAGGGCTCCATTCCCCTGCCCCCCGTCATTCTTGGTGGACAATTTCTAGTAGTAATAACACCTTTTATTTTTATTTCTTTTTTAACATGGAATACTGAATAGTTTTCAAAGCTACACAGATTGTGAATGTATTGCCTATCTGTTTGATAAACAGATGAATTTGGGTATGTGTACTCAACGTCTACATTTACTTGCATGCCTTACATTTTCAAACCTAATTAAAGCAAATGAAGCAAGATTCTCTAATTAGTGCTATTTATCTTACTTCCAACATATGTTAACATTTACAGTTATTAAATTTACTCAGAGAAATATGTGCCGCCCAATGTCATGGCTATGTTGTAAAGAACTAGTGTTGGGGAAAACATGTCTGTAACCTCCTTTGCCAATACAAAATGTTTACTCAGCAAGTGTATGCTGCTGACCTTGATTTACACACAGTGTATTGGATGTATTGGATACCAGATACACACAGTATATTGATATGCAAATATTTTTGGTGGGATAAATAGAAACCTAATGTGAAAGCATACCTTGCACTTCCGAGCAACGCAACCATAAGACCTAAAATACCTGCTAAAGTAGCTGCATATATTAGAATAAAACATGTTGAGGGGGAATTATAGGCAATGTAGCATAAACTCTATGTCAAAGGGGAATTGAAACCATCTTTCTATTAGATATTGATCGCTAGAAGGAAATTTCTGTAAACAAAATATATTGACTGTATCATATTCTGTTCTCTTATCTGCCACAAGCAGTCCACTGACATCTCTCAAGAGAAGGCAATTTGACACTACAACTCTGCATAGGGCTTCAAAAGAAAAGTTATGACGGAAGGGAGTTTTGGAAACAGCAGCAGAAATAGTGGCTGGCCAAAATGCCAAGTGCCCATTTATAATAGCAACACAGTATAGAGCTTGATTGCAGAGGATGAGTTTTATTTGTCATGGTTATCCTTAGAAGTATGGGTACACCTGAGCAGAGATATCTATGCCTGGCTTATATTAATAAATTATTACTCTAGTAGTAGTAGCATATATCGTGACAAGTGGGATGGGAAGATGGTATCCATCTGTCAGTATGCCTTAGAAAGAAGAGAAGCTTATTTTTTTTACATGTAATTTTACTACATTTTATATGATATACAAATCAGGATAGCTATATAATATACCCTGCATTTTTATTGGCATGAGTATAGTATAATTCCTCAAAGTCAGATATTATTTTTATATTCTTTTAGCCATTCCCAACTTGGCCAGTAGACAGCCAAGTGATTTTTTACAAGTCACTGCATCTCTTTGTGCCATGTTTTTTTCATCTGTAAAAATGGATCCCTAAACTTAGGCATTGGGATGCCTTAAATTTAGATGCTTTGTCTAAGAATACAATTCAGTTTGACTGAATTTTGGCATCTAGCTACTTTATCAAGGGACCAGAAGGATGGCAAGCAAGAGGAAGCCTGACTCTGTAGCCTCATGGTTATGGCACTCCTTTGGGGAAGTAGAGTCCTGCATCCTGAATCCTGATGCCAGAATTATTTCTTTTTGTTTTTTAAACTAATGTAAAATGCATAATGAGTTCTGGAAATAAGGACCAGGAGTTCAGGACTGAGGGTTAGAAACATCTTCCAATACAAAAGGTAGAGTCCCCCCCGCAAAAAAAACCCAAAGCCACTCAACTAGTTTTAATACGGAGCTTAATTAGTCTATTAAAGGGATGATATACTTAATTAGTCTATGAAAAGGATGACTTTGTTTGGTGAAGGTAGAACTTTAAGGCACACTTCAGGGAAGACACAACATCATGTTTATTGTTCTTATATCTGCTATGACTACAGTCAGAACCACCCCCATATTAGGTGCAAATTCTTGTCAGAATGATAATATTGTGTGCGTGTAATAATTTAACAAACAGATGTGTAGGTACTATACAGCGTACAAGATGTAAAGGCAAACATGCAGGACATGACAGATACAACAGGACCTCTATGACAGTAGGAAAAGTAATTCACTACAAGCCTATTAACATTCGAGATATCTAATTGGTGATGGGGAGCAGGTAACTAAAGAAATGAATGAATGGCACAGAAATAATGATATGCTGATAATAGGACATACTAGGAGAATTATGCATATAAATGTTCTGGATATCTCTTATGCTATTTTCGCTTAAATGTGATGATCTCTAATACATATATTGCTGAAGTTCCTTCAATTTTTAATGTGGACACTATAACTTTTTTTATGGGTAGAAGAACTGTGAGTTTTGCCTAATTATGGCTAATTTGTGACTCTATTTTCCTCAGTCATTCTTGAATTCTTGTTTTATAGCTAAGTGAGGATTAGATTGTGGCTGGGCAGCAAAGGAGGAGCAGATAATGAGAATTCACTTCAAATTAAAATTTTACATTTGTTAGGTAACAGCTGGCTAGAACTGCATTCCCCGGCCTCGTTGTCTTGCGGTGCTTTATCTTTAGAACTGATAAAAGTCAAGGGAGGCAAAGGAAGTCAACATAACCATGGTTTTAACCATTGTCAAAGCTGACTGGTTTTGCAGAGAGAAGGAATCCGCACTCTTCTGTTTTATGAGCTGTAACAAATTACTTCCCCATAACACATTCACAGGTCTCCAAAAGCATAACAGGCCCAATTTAATCCCTAGTTTCTTGTGTAACTTGCCTGTGAAAAAGAAGAACTTTGGGACATGTGTGCTCATAGTAAATGAAATATCGTGCCTTGCTGTGTAGGTGTCCCTTTAGCATGTTATGTAAAAGTAAAGAGTAGGTGTAGTGGGGAAATATGTCTTCTCTATGAGCTTTAGAATCAGGTATAAACCTAAAAAAGACTTGTTTCTCTTTCCTGCTTTTGCTCATTTCACCTCGCAGAATGTTTCTTCTGCCCTCACTCTCCCTTTTACTTTGCAATATTCTGTGCACATTGAATAATGCACTCTATTGAATTGTGGCTATAACGCATGTTATTTATAAATGTTCTTCAGATTTTCCAAATCCTTAAACTCCTGAAAATCACGTGGTGTCAAGCCACGCATTTCAGCTGCAAACACACCACCTGGATTTTTGTGGTTAATTACCAGATGTTGTCACCAGAAAAAGCATTTTGGGGTTTCTTAGTCATTCTACCCAAGCCACTAGTGTTAAAGCAAGGTATCTCTCATAATTATTGCCAGATACTTTTAAGAACCTACCAACAAGCAACGTAAATGTAACTCATCTTACATCTACTTGAAAGGATCAAAATTCTATTATACTGTTAAGATTCTTGATAAAAACATTCTCCCAGTTTCATTTTCCAGGTTTTTTATAGCCACAGGATCTTTAAAAAAATAATTATTTTCCAGTTTTCTACAGCTCATTAACTCCTGTTTCCATCTGTACTTCTAAAACCATAATACAACACAGTGTTCTGCATGCACATTATCACAAAATGTCTTGAAAAGCAAGTGAATCACAGGGAAAAAGAAGAGTAACCTGTTGAATTAAGCTAGATTTACATTTTGTTTTGGGGAAAAAACATTTTAAATGTGAATGTAAGGGTGTGATTAACTAAGACGACTAGTTTTATGTGGGTTAAAATATAAGATGATCATCTTGTAATTTGTCTTTCAATTCTGTCTCCCATAACATACAGGTTGCATAATAATTCTTTATGGCTGAATCTACATGTGTGCTTTACTACAAAGTTGACTAGCTTGGCAGTAAAGTGTCACAGTCTACATGTACAATGGTATTAGGATTCAGTAAACTAATTAAGTCTGTCATAGGACAGTACTGTCGGGGACAGTACTATCTTACGACAAAGTACTTTACTGCGTCAAAATGTACACGTAGGCTGCTTCCAGATGAGTGCGGTGGTCATGTGGTATGTAGTGCTGCAAACACGGTTGCAGTGCCACATACTGCACAGTCCAGAGTTCTCCATGATGCAAGGGCATGTTGCCTGTGCGTGCACCGCTTCATTTTTTTCCTGAGTTTTTCTTTTGACTGCTGGATCTCCAGGGGTCCAAAAAAAAAAAAATTTGAAAAAAAAACCCCGGAAGGAGCGCACACACAGGCAGCATGCAGCGCTAAAAAGCAGAGCTGGGCCACTCAGAGCCATGCTGTGGCTGTCAGCCAGGCTCTGCCTGGCAGGAGCACTGTGGCTACAGCTCCAGGAGGTCCCCAGGACCCCAGGTAAGGCTGCTGGTGCCAGCACAGTTCTGGCCACAGCTTCCCCTATGCCACCTGGGGCAACTTGCTGCATGCCAGATCATGCATGGCATGGGCATTCCCCAGGGACAAGAAGCAGCAGCTCAAGGTGCACCACTGTTACTTGTCACCAGGGAACCAAATGTCCATGCATGTTTGGATGCACCTGTAGAGGGTGACTGGGGATGTAAATTGCTCCTGGTCAGCCCAGCCAGCCTGAGGCTTGCTCTGCCCTGGCTCAAATTGCTGCTTCCCTGGGCTCATGTGTAGACACTGTGCCCAGAAG
Source organism: Crocodylus porosus (assembly GCF_001723895.1). Lineage (NCBI taxonomy): Eukaryota > Metazoa > Chordata > Crocodylia > Crocodylidae > Crocodylus > Crocodylus porosus. The sequence continues at coordinate 69,879,520 of NW_017728931.1, read as the reverse complement.
AAGTTTCCTAGTGCAACTGCTCCAGAGTTTATTGCATCACATTAATTTCATGTGTAGATGAACCCTGCAATTCTATATTTTTACAGCAGTTATTTCACTGAAATCAATGGACAGTTTTCAAAATTGGGTGAGTATGTAGCTTAAGTGTAATGGACTAGAATCAGTTGATTAGATAAGTTGCTAAATTTATCTAATCCAGTTAATGAGGGGGGAAAAACCCTAATTTAGGAGTCAAGTACTGGCTTGGTGCAGGTGGCTGCCCAGCTCTGGCTTTTCCCCTGGGCTCAGGATTGAAGTCAGAGCTGAGCTGCAGACTCCCTGGGGCTGGAATGGCTCATTTTGGTGCAGTAAAGGACATGCAACAGGAGGAGAACAGGGGAGGCAGTAGGTGGCAGGGGGAACACGTTGCCTACCCCTCCCACCCCCTGTGCCTGCTCTCCCACCCCCTACGTCCCCCATATCCTGGTCCCCCCTGCTGCCTGAAACCCATCCAGCTGCCCTCTAACCTGTAAACATCTGTCTTGGTCCCTTCAGCTCTGATTTGGCTCAGCCAGGAGCTGCTGCAGCTTCTCCATGGATGGGCTAGGCTGAGCTGGTGCCAAGCTAAGTCACTGGTGATGGCTGAGTGCCCTGATTTGGAACAGAGATGTAGCAGAAGTTAATGGGAGGGGTGAGCAGGGAGTGGGAAGGCAGGCTGCAGGTTTGGGCAGAGGATGGGGGAGGCACAGGGTTGGGAGGCAGGCAGGGACAAGCAGGAAGCAGGGGCGGCAAGGAGTGTGGGGATCAGGCACAGACACTTGGAAAGGTGGCCGGAGAACATGTGGCAGGAGGGCACAGGCAGCAGCGGGGCAAGCACAGGGGACAACTGGTATAGGCATGATGGGACAAGGGGCAAGGGAGCAAGCAGCAGGAGTCTGGCTCCTGTCCCCACTTCTGCTTTCCCAGCCACAGCAGTTGTGGGGTGGGGAGGGGAATGAATTTCAAATGATCTTCTACTAATTAGATTGTATACATGGAACATTATTTATGATTTTCCATGCATAGAATCCAGTTATCAGGGCGGATCATCTTAAAGTTGAAGTCATCTAGGATTTGGGTAAATACAGTAGCAAGACAGTAGGAATAAATTACTTATTTGATCTTATTTACACAGACCACTTTCAACTGTACCTTTCTGATATGAATGACTCAGTTTGGTGTGACAGAAAGATATTATCATTTGTTAGCTTGTTTTGATATCTGTTAAATGGCCTGGATATCTGAAATATATTTGCTTGTATCAGCCTCATTCAGAGTGCACAGACAAATAGGTATGCTACTTAAATGGGTATTAACAGGAGGTTTTGTTGGCCAACTCAGTGAGGAGTCCATGGACAGAGCAAATATAGACCGAACAAGTTTGCTCTTGTATGTGATCTTCTCTGGTCGGGGCTAAGGCACATTATCAGGGAAGCTGTGAATAAACTTGTCCTGCTGTTTGATCATGCTGTTTTTGTTTCTGTGAACTTTTCAAGTCCAGGTATATTCTGAGTTTAGTACATTTTGAGAAGATTCAATTTACACATTTATATAAATAGTTACAATATATTAGATGAACTGGATCCCTTCCTTGTGTGGTTTATTTTAACAGCATTTCTTGAAAGGAGACAAGACCTGCTTTTTCCATGGGCAGAATCCTTTAGAAGTTTAGGCAGATGTATCTTATTTGTAAGGAAGGATTTTTCTGGTAAAGTGAAGTTAATAAACGTGACCTAAAGGTAAATGGAAATGGGATAAAATTCAATATTAGTTTGCCACCAGTAGAAGTAGATCATGGTGAACTTTTTATCTGTCTTTGATAATATTTCTGGTCTCTAGACAAGGAATGCAGTAGATCTCAACTATTGGGACTTCAGTCAAACATCCAACATCTTGTCAAATAGGAAATTATTACTTAAGCTGGAGAAGATGGAGCTTAACAGAAAAAGCCTATGGTAGGTAACAAACTGTTGGAAATGAAGATGACAGCAGGTGGTGATGAAAGGACAAGCGTTGGGCTGGATGGAGGTTACCAGGGGAGTTCTTCAAGGATCAGTTTTAGGACTTATTTAATGATCTTGGCAAAAAAGTAGAGGGTTCTGGCACAAACTTACTACAGCCACAAAGGTAGAAAGCATTATCATTAATGTGGATGAATAGCATACAGGAAAAAGCTGTCTGACCTTGAGAGCATAAAGAAAGAACTGGAGGACTGAAGTAATAGAATTAGGATATCATTCCATAGTAAAAAGTGCTGGATCCTATACTTTAAGATTAATAAAAAGAATTTTTGTTATATGTTGGAAGAAGAGCTTCTCTTGCTTAGCCTATGGAAAAGAAAGCTGGGAGGCAATATGTATTCTTTTTATAAACACACCATGAGGATAAACAACAGGGATGGAAAAGAACTATTTAAGCTGAAGAACAATGTTGGCATAAAAATAAATGGGTATAAAATATCCATAAAGATATGTAAACTGGAAATTAGAAGATGGTTTCTAACCACTAGTGAAGGTTTTACAACAGCCTTCCAAAAGGATTAATGGGGAAAAACAAAACCTATGTTGTTAAAGATGTAGCTTGATCAGTTTATAAAAGGGATTATATGACATGATTATTTGAAATAACAGTGGGGCTGGGCTTCATGACCCAAAAAGTCCTTCTCAGTCCTATATTTTTATAACATAGAAGAGGTCTGTCCTTAAGCCTTTATCAGTATTCATCAGAAAATTAGTGTCTACAATGGTGCATTCAGAATTACTGCCTTCCATCAAACTAGACGGTTTAGGTTTTTAGAAACAGAAATCTTGCCTTTCAATCAATAAATGATAGCTTGGTTTTTCCTATGCTGACAGAAAGTTAGAATTTTACAGTATATCCAGATTTACAATAGAAAATCTGATAGAAACCACTCATCGTATATGCTAGTTTCTTCACATGTCATAAATTGGAAAGTTAGAGTCATATTTGTAATACTAGCCTCCAAAATTGTACCTTGACATTTTATGCCCATATTTAATGCAAACTATTTTTCACATTCGAAGTTTTTCTGAGGCAAAGCCATGGATATGTATAAAAAAGATCTGTCCATGTACAAATTGAGATCTTGACTTTATTCTTTTGTTCAAAGAAACATAGTATTTGTATTTCATTGTAACCATGAATTCTTCTACACGCAAGACTTTAACTGTTATGAAATCTGTAACTACTACCTTTGGTTTGGATTTGCCTGCCCTGAATCCAAAAAAAAGATCAACAAATGTCTCTTAGTAGTTTTCTTTAGTAGATTGACTTTGTATATATTTAAAGGAACAAAAGGTGAGATATATATAAGTAGTAATCCAATTGAAAATGCATGAGTGCTGTAATGCCAAGGAAGGGTAGAACTATCTCATGTTGATACTTGAAGGTGTGCATTTTGAGCATTTCCTGTGTACCCGCTTCATAATTATTAGGCACAGGTTAACATAGATCTGAGTGGCCTTATACATGCTCATATGCAAAAACCAGTAGGATAAGTTTGCAGCAGAAATGGATCCAGGATTTTACAAACAGGGGTGGGGTGCAGTTGCAGTGACTGGTGCTGCAGGGGTGGCTGCACCTCCACTCCTAGCCTCCTCCCCTCCATCTCCCCACTGGTGCAGGTAGAATGAAACACAGGAGAAGCAGCCAAGGGCTTAAGTCCTGAAGAAGGTAAAAATTTCCCCTTCTCTCCCCTTCCATGCCCCCCCCCAACTGCAGCCCCTTCCCTCTTATTCTCCCTCTCCCTGCTTGCTGCTGTCAGTGTCTGTGCTACCCCAGGAGCAAAGGGGGGCTCTTTTTCTGCTCCAGCTAGGCTGCATGGGAGGTGAGCATACCTGGAGTGGCAGTGGAGGACACATGTTCCTCCTCCCTGTGCCTGCTCCCAGGCTGGCATTCAACTTCTTGGGGTAGGAGGTCAGGGTGATGGGGCGAGTGGGGGGGAGACGGCGGACATACTCACCTGATTCTGTCCCTGCTGCATGGTCCCAAGCTGTGCCTGGCCCCATGAAAGCTATCTGGAAAGGGCAGGAACTCCCCTCAGCCTAGGGACAGCAGACTGGGAATGAGAGGGTATGCAGGAAGAAGGAGGGGATATGTCTTTGAGCACAGAGGGGAAATCTTACCTTCTTCAGGACTTAAGTCCCCAGCTGCTACTCTTGTAGCATGGTCAGACAGGGTCATGTGTGGCTATGCCACTGCACGTCTTCTGGATCCATCTCTGGTTTACTAAAAACTCCTGAAAACATGGGCTGTGTCTTCACTGCTCTTTGGTACAGTAGACGTACAGTGACAATTTTAACAAATAGCAATGAACTGACTTACAGGGACCCGGATTTCTAAAATGAGCACTTCTAACCACACTTAGCTATCTCCCCCAGAGTTTCCATATATAGTATACTTATTGTACTTCTCCCTGGTTTTATATACATATACTATTAATGTAAAGAAACAAAGCATGGTGCAGTAAAACACATTTACACATGTGCTTTACTGTGGAGTAGATTAATTAGCTCCACAGTAAAGCCTCACGATCTACACATGCGCTGGTATTAAGACACAGTAAACTAATTAACTCCATTGTAAAGACAGTACTGTCCAGTACAATACTATCTTATGGCAGGGTCATTTACTGCACTGAAATGCATGTGTAGACAGACTGTGACTGGGTGGGGGCCAGACTCCTGCCTGCTGCCTAGCCACACTGCTCTGCGGGGTCAGCACCCCTGTGCCCCCACCAGTCCCTCTGCTGCCTGACTCTGCTACCCAGAGCCTGGCAGTGGCCCCTGGTGCCTCCTGCTAGCCCAGGGCTGCTCCACCCAAGCTCAAATTGCTGCTGTCCCCAGCACATGTATAGATGCTGTGCCTGGGGGCAGCTTAAACAGCTCTGGAGTTTATTGCTTCACCCTAATTTCAGCACACATCTCAACCTTTATTCTTTTGCTGCTTGAGTCAGAACATTTCCTCCCAATTCTGCCTCAAAATATTTAAACAAGCAAATGAAACCCCACCTCCAATCATTAGCAAGCCATTAGCAACCCTAACATTTAGTTTACACTTTATAATCAGATTTAAATTGCTGTAAGGCATCTGATTTTAAAAGTCTAGTCCAGTCATACAAAGAAAAACACTCCAAGTAAAAAAGAAGATATTGACAGACCCATGGTCAGCACTAATATCATCAGCCCTCTAATCAGACTGCAGCTACTAGAGACTCCATCAAACAACATAATTGCCTTAACAGGGTCAAGAGGTTTCAGAATCCATTTGTTACAAATAGATTGTGGTAACACTGCCATCCGTGTGTTCGTTAAAATTATATTTATTCTAGCCACTACTCAGAAGTTGTTATGGATGTTTTTGCCTTAGAGCAGCAGGATTTCTGGGGACTGTGAGAATAAGATATACTATGATGAAATTAAAAGCAACTGGAAGACAACAAGTCTCAATAAATGACTTATAAATCATGAGATTCTGACAAACCAAAGAGGGTAGGCATTTTAATGGAAAAGATGTCATGGTCTTGGTGAGTCATAAAACTGTTTGAAAACTTGGAATATTAATTAGACATCTGCCAAGAATATATTATTGGATTTTCTGGAAAGACTATTAACTCAGCAAATAAGCAAAATAAAGTCCACTCCTACTGAATTGTGTAATACATTATAGTAGTCTCAGACTGACTTGCTACTTTCAAATAAATTATATGGACTAGGATTTCTATTTTTCACAATAGGCAACTTAGGGTAGGTTGTTTTTTTATATTCACTTTTGATTGATAATGTAGTTTGGAAAATACTAAGAAATTTTTCAACGTCTCTTGACCTACCTTTTTAGAAGTAAGGTGTGTTTCCTCTTGTAGGATAGTGTGTTAATAGTAAATCATCAAACCTTACAACTGGAAAGGTTAGTCTGTTTTGAAGGCCACTGAGTACTAAGAATTGAGTCAATGAATCACAACTGAAAAGAAATCTTGGGCTGAATAATTTAGTGCTGGTTGACCAGAAGCTTTCCAGGTACATTGGTTTTCATAATTTTTCATTTCATTGGTGTGATGCGCACACACATATCGAGCTGTGGTGAAACACACAGGGGTTTGGGACAGTATTTTAGGCCCTCCAATGAGTCATTTTACGTGCTACTTTCTGTCACATGATGTTGCTCTGCTAGCAACATAGGGTTTTTTGCTTCTGCATATCTTTAGCATGCTTAAACTAGTCCTGGATACAGGCTAATAATAATATTAGAATTATTTTGAATATAAAGGGTCTAGGCCTAGATCTGAAATCAGAAAAAGTACGTATATGCAGTAATCTTCAGGCAGGATTTGGTATTGTTATTTGTTGTGTTTTTCATTTCTTTCTGCTATATTCTCTTAGGTCCCAACTTGACAAGATGCTTAAATACAGGCATAAGGATGAGCAAGGGAGTAATGACTCCTGTGCCTAATGTAACACAAGTACCTTGCTGAATCAGGTTTTCATCACTGTGTTTTTCATTGGCTGATCAGAGACCTTTTTTAATAGATTAGTTATTTGCTCTTGCTGACTGGAAGGGTATTTTGAAGCTTTAACATACACACTGAAGTCAGATATTCCAGACTGCACACCCATAAAAAAAAATTAACACATGCTTTTCAGCTGTTGTTAATGTTGTTTTTCTACAAATATTTGGGCTCTGAAACACAGCAAGTAGTACTTTGCTTTAAACAGATGAGCATTTCTTCTGATTAGGTAGAAGAGTTTGCTTTAATGAGAACAAGTTTAGCAACTAAAATTAATGAACTGATGGTGTGAACTTTTTACTGAAAATGAAGCCAATTATGTGAGATTGTGAAATACAGTGAAATCTTGTTATTAATTACCTGGATAATTCATTTTATTAGTTGATACAGTGACCGGGAGGTCTCCTTTCTCCATATGTTACAAAATTTAACTCTGAATTTTCCAGGTTTCTAATTCCCGTTTTAAGGATAACCATTATGCCATTACATACATGAACACTGATTTTAACTTTAAATCCCTGTACTGTCTTAATTCTAGTTTATTTGAGAAATATAGTGATTTTGGCTCTCACATGATCCCTGTGTTATCTGACCATGCTGGGACAATATACCTTACTTCTGCCTTTTCCTTAACTACTAAGACTCGATGGACTTCAGTAGCAGCTTCCTTGCGGGGGGCGGGGGGGGTAGCATTCTGTGGCACTTTGAAACACTCCAATACTGCTAACACTTGCTGAAATCTTATGAATTAATGCTATTTGTAGAAAATAATGAAAGTAATTGTAATATTTGCACCATTCTCTATAACTGAAAATTTCTCCTTCAGTGGATGGTGATGAAAAATGTTGTACTTAAATAACATTTACCAAGGGATATCCTGTTTCAAAACGGGATTTGCCGCCTTATTGATCTCAATGAGGTGAAGTTGCAATGCATGGCCTGTCCTTAGGAAAAAATACTGTCTTTCAAAATTGCTACCTGATCCTGCTAAAACTAGGAAAAAATAGGTCTTTAAAGAATCTGTTTAATCCAAGATTACAAAGATTTATGCACAGACCACGTGTGTCATAACAGACTGGAATTTACTGTGCATATTTAATACGATTTAATTTCTTTCAGTTTGAACCTGAATTCTGTGTTTAGGTTTCTAATGCTTACGTTTGGTATAATTGCAAAACCTCTATAATGATTTGTCTTGTTACTTTTATATACTCAATATTAACACAATTCCAAGGCCTTTTTATTTAGGAATTGTGTTTGTAATGTCAGTGTTTTAAAACAAGCTCAATAAATAGACAACATAATTAAATATAAAAGATACCTGTTGCTTTTAAATACTGTAAGTGGCTATTAGACATGCAGTTATCAAGGCTCCTCAACCGAAGGTATAGAACATTTAAATATCTGTTACCATTTTTTTAAGTGTCCCAATTCCAGGGCAAACTCTACCTTTTTCTATGTTTTGGTCTCCCTCTATCAAACGCCTTGATTGCCCAGAAGATCCAATTGTATTTGGCTATCTACAGTTATTTCCTTTGAGAATCTGACTAGTGCTACACCAAAATATTACTTAATTTAAACAGTTAAAAGAAAATGTTATAGAACAAAAAGATTTTAAAGCAACAAATAACCTACAAAAATGTCTATGTATCAGTGGATGTTAGCTGAGGTAGATCTAAGTTCTTCAGACACCACATATAGGTTGTCTTTACATGTGATCCGGGGTGGGAAGGGGGGTCCTTTAATTAGAGTGGCTCTTGGGACTCACTTTAATTAAAGTGCCTGCAGCGTCATGTATATTCAGTGTCCTGTACTTCAAAATGGCAGTGGAGGACCTTTAACTAAAACTCATTTGATGAGCTTTAGCTAAAGCCCCCTGCCACCATTTTGAAGCATAGGGACACTGAACACATGAGATGCCAAGGCTGTTGGAGCATGCTATTAATATGCTTCAGCAGACTCAGTCGAGTCTGCTCTGACACGCTGTAATTACAGTGTGTCGGAGCAGACATCTTGCACAGCTACAAGTGCTTATGTCCATTATAAGCAGCCTTTCCTCCAAACTCCCTGTGCCTGCCTCCTGTCTGGAAAAATGAGAACTTTTCTGAGTGGTAATAGTTCTTTTCTTGGTTGCTACTGACCTTGCCTAGGAAAACACTGTTTTTACTTCACTGGAGACAGAAACTTCACAGGATATTTGGTATACTTTCCTAACAGCACTGAAGTGTTTAGTTTGTGATAACTTATCTTCAGCCATTATATTCCATTCTTGCTTGGTTTCCTAAAAGCCCTGTTGATTTGACCCAATATGAACTAATCATCCCAATGAGGAGCACTACAGAGCAGTTCACATTCATCAAATTCAGTATAAAGAAGTAGATTTAATACAACAGTTGGTTTTATACACCACTAAAAGACCAGTTGGTTAGTAAAATCCTTTTTATTGAGGTTTTCTAGTAACATAATATATAGGTATCCATTACACTGAATTTGTTTTTAATAATCAGCTGGTATTTATTGAATGTGCCATCCAATAAAAAGTATCATATTAAATCTAAATTAAATTCATATTTTTGGAATCTTAATTTAAAGTGGCATTAAAAGATCCCCATTCATAAACGTCCTCTAGTCAAAAGCCTATCATCACCAAAAATAATACGAAATAAAAAAAAGATGAAAGCCTTCTTAAAGTCCTGTGTGCAAGACAGATAAATTATATAAAAACATCAAAGCCACTGGAAACACATTTATTGAATGAGATTTTCCCATTTCATTCTAGTGACTGTGCTCAGTGAGACAACCACAAAGCATTTCTTACAACTTAAACAGGAGCCACAACTCTCAGACTGTCTGCTCAATGAGTTTGTTTTTGCCTGCACAAAAGAAAGAAGGAAAAAAATAACAAAGAATGACTGGGCAATTATATCCAAACAAAACATCACAGCTACACAATTCCTCTTTGCTTTCTGTCTTTTTCTTTTCTTTTTTTTCCTCTGTAACAATGCTTGAAATACATGGGTCAACTGTATATCTTACTTGTCTGTGTGTACTATAGAGAGGAAGAAGGGCCAATGCCTAAACAATGTTTTCTGAAACTATTAAGTCTTTTGGTCTAGTAAGCTGTCCAATATTACTGAGAGAGAGAAAGGTGGTACTTTTCCTTGTCATACTTTCCCAAAGGTGTAGCCAGCAGAACTTACTGATCTTCAGCCACTGTGCTCCATGATGCTAGAAACCAAAATATGCCTGACCCTTGAATGATTGTGCTACTAGGTCTCTTAGCTGTTCATGGGAAGGCATCACTTAGGCAGTTAATGGTATATGGATTCAACTGATTTCATTGAACCTTAAGCAGTTGATTAAAATTAAGTATGTGCTTCAGGACTTGACTGAGGCATTGCCTTAGTATGGTGCTAATAGCCAGGGAGTTGACAGTCCTTGGCATCTTGCAGAGATCCCTAGGTAAGGCTGTATTCAAACGATCTGGGTGAAATTCTCCAGGCTGTTTTCCTGGTAAAAAAAACTTAGCTGGAGATGCCTGAACAGACATTCAAATCTGGAGTTCCTAAAGAGCAGAGCGCTTGCAGTGCTGATGCTGTGGAGCCAGGGAGCCCCTGTGGACATAGATTGCTCTATAGGCTTGCTGGGCATGCTCAGAGCCAGAATGGCAGCCCTAATTGCCTGACCCAGGCTGCTCAGAGTCATCCTGTGTCTCCCTGCAACAGTATGAGGGATTGTACATCTGTACGTTCATGATTTCTCCTGGTATAGTAGAAACTCTCCCAGGATAAACTGAATGTCTGCTTGTGGCCTCCTATGAACAGACAACATTTTAATTAGCTATTGTTCAACAGCTGACTTCTGTGAGAGATGGTCTAGAACAAAAGACGCATATGACCTTGCCTGGTTACTCATCCAGTTTTAACAGAGCAGGGGTGGCTAGCTTGCAGCACAGGTTACATGCATGGGCAGCCTCTGTGCACAAGGCTGGGGAGGGGGACAGGGAGCACAGTGGCAGATTGGGCAGGGGGCAGAAAGCAAAGGATCAGATCAGTTCAAGCAGAGAGCACAGGACACGAAGCAGAAAGCATAGCTGCAAGGATACAGGGTAGGGAGCAGAAAGCAGAGTACAGATTGGGTAAGATAGGTATTGGAGTGGCACTTGGGGAGGGTGGCATGCCAGCCAAAGCCCATCGCTATTATAGAGCAGGAAATTTTCAGTTTATAAAATGTTTCTCATTGTGGAAGTTTTGTTTGATTAACAGGGTTGTAATGGAAGGAAACTTACCAGTTTAGAAATGAATAGAAAAACATGACTGTCCTTGTCCATTGTATGCACATCCATACAAATATTGTCTCTTAATTCAATACACTAATGTATATAAAAATGAATGTTATATGTCTCATTGTGTTGAATCCAGTTGTTCCATTAAAAACTCAGAAAATAAAATAAGTACTAAAATAGGCTCTTTTCAGTGTTATTGCATATCATTTTAAATGTAATAACTAACAGGATTTTCTCATTACAGGAGCCATGATTAATACTATATGAGATTAACAGAATCTGCCTGGTGTGCTAGCTTTCTTTTTCTTTTTTAAATCTCTCTCCAGGTTTGCCAGAATTAAGTGAGTTCAATTAAAGTTACTTGCTTTTAATTTGACATGGGCTTACTCCTATTCTAATGCCTCTTCTGGAGAGCCAATTTTGCTAGAGGATTGTTTCAGACTAGTAAATATTCAACAAAAAATGGATTTGCAGAAACACATGCAAAGTCAGTGCATGAAATAATAATTATATTAGAAATATGAAATCCTAGTCCATAAGCAGGGACATCACATTAAAACAGTGCCCATGTATCCTTCAAAGCTGTTCTAAAAGCTGCTCTTCTTACTCATGTTTATATATCAAAATAACAGTAGACATATTTTAAAGTTTTAGAGGTCTATGAGAACCATCGTGGTTTAAAAATATTCCTTATTTCAGAGGATTTAACATAATCCTGTTGTAATCTATAATTTTGTGTGCTTTCCTATACACAGTTGTTATTTCCAAAAGAAATGAGAGCATTTTGGAGCAACTTCTGAAGATGGGTATGGATGTTCTAGCACTGGTATAATTCTGAGCATGCTAAAATAATGATGAGACTAAATAAAAATAAATAAAACTATAGCTGGCATGCCAAAGGGAGTGTCCTATGTTTTTTCAAGTGAGATTACAAGTCTAACTGAAATCTGTTTCAGACAAACGCCTTATTAGCAGTTGGTAGAAAATATTTTTCTTGTCCCGTGACAATTTTCAGGATTTGATAACTTTTTTCACCCTGAATGGGGAAGTAAAGTTGAGATTTCAAAAACTTCTACAAAATGACCCCTCCCAGAGGAAAGAAAACAGAAAAGTTTATACAGACTGAATTGTTTTATTTAGCTTTTTACCTTTTATTTAGTTTAGAAATATTTTTAGTATAAATTAAGTTACATTTCTAAATGGAAAGCTGTTTCAAATAAAAAATGAAATGTTATTTTGAAAATATTGAAACAGGACATTAAAAAGATCTTTCTAAAAGTATTTTAAAATAAATCTTTTCCAACTAACATTTTCATGTTGGATCAATCAGTATTTTTCAGCTCAAAAGGTTTTGTCATATGTGTAGAGCTGCCAGTCATGATATTGTAGATGCATAACAATAGTAATATTACTATAGGAAGCTTGGGGTGCTGTTTACACAATATAATATAAAATGAGATGGATGATTTGTCTGATTTCTTTAGTAATGTCACCAGAGATGTAAAGAGAAATCATACACAATTCTAGTTTAGCTGTTTCAAACAATATTTGAAAGATGTCTCTTTACAAAATATGATTTTAATAATTGGTAATGAAAAAAATATAAAATATGTGGCTAGGATGTTTAAAGAAGTAACATGGCCTCTATATTTTCCTTTATGTCTGTACATGGAAGAGACTCTTGGATCTGTGTAATTAGGAAATACAGGCTCTACATGTTTCCTCTTTCCTTAAACTTTTAAATGTCTTACCAAGGCTTCACAGAGTGCATGGACCTAGGAGTGGGGCTAGGAAGCAAGCTAGACTCTTGGATTCCCTTTACAGACTTAAAAAGGGAGCGGTTGCAAGTTAATTACCTACTCGGGCTGTGTATTTGCATTTGTCTTCATGTTGGGGAAACAGAAGGGAAGTTCTGGAGATATCAGCATTTGAATAAAATCCTGAAGGCATGGCTTCTGCAGAGAGAGCCAGAGGTCACACAGCATATGTGTAAGTCCTTTACCTTCTGCAGATTACCTACCTTCTCCACTGGGGTTAAAGAAGTGTGGGGTTGAGGGCCTGTGGCAGGACACTGTTTGTGCCTGCCACTTTAAGGGCCTGAGACAGCAGCCAACAGGTGCCTGATTAAAGCAGCCATTTTAGATTCAGGGGTGCCCATATAAGCAGGGCATTTTGCTGCTGGGAGGGAAGCAACAACATTGCTTGGCTGCAGGGCTGCTGGTATCATCTGGGGTTAAGGGAGTAGCTGTAGGGGAGGCTCCTGGTCCTGGGCATGACCTAAAACTGCACCCTGCCGGGAGTGGGTGGCCTGGTGGGGCTCTCAGTGACATGGTAGCCCCCAGGAAATGCCAGGCCAGTTACCACCCTGGTGAAAGGGGGGTCGGGGTGCCTTAACCACTAGCTCCCACAAGCAGGTGGGTCATCCCTTTTGTAGGGTCTGGAAGATGGACCCCAGAGAGAGAATGTGAGGCCATAAAGTCAAGAACCTGCCTGAGCATCCCCTGACTGGTCAGTGCTGGGACCAGGACCGGAAGGGTCGAAGGGCCAGGGGCCCACGGCGAGGAATGCCCAAGAGCTGAGGGCCTGGGGTTCCGACCGGCCTGGAGGTGGGCCGGGGCTAGTAACCAAAGGTCCTGGGGGGGCCACACCTGTAAGGGGGATCAGCTTAGGGAGCTATGCAGCCTGAAATGAAGGACAGGCTTCCTGAATGGCGGGATCTAAGAGGGGCTCAACTGGTAGGTTTATGGGGCCCAGTGTGGGGCTGGTAATATGGATAACATCTGGATGCCATCTGCAAGGCTTCGGCTGCAGTGTAGGGGAGGAACGGCGCTGCAGATAGCGCCCCCTGGCATCGGGGCAAGAAATGGGCAGTCTCTGGCTCAATCAACATCAATTAATTATCATCAAAGCATGGTGGGTGAGAAGGTGGGCGGTTAGCCCAAAAACAGATGGGCAGGCCCCAGTGAGATTGGCCCCGAGGAGGCCCCCTGTTACAGGGCCAAACTGTGGAGTGGAAGAATGGGAAGTAGACAATGCTACAAACTGAAACTTGTAGACTTCTGTCCTGTAAATTTTTGCATATGGCAGAATAGGGCTGTAAGATTATTTATTTATTTATTATGTTAAAAATCTTAGAAAAGTTATCAGGATTTTAGAAGACACTCAGACTAGATATTCTTGAGCATTACAAGAGGTTATCAGGAAATGCATTGGGGAAATCCTGAAACTCCCGAAATCTCAGTATTAGATTTGGAAAAATTTCATACCCTTTATTAAAAGTGTCAAAGAAAATCTAGGTAATTTATTTATACCTCAGAAAGTCTACAGGGATCTCTTGGAGTGTGAAGCCTAATTCAGTAAGTTATATACACCCTTAGTCACCTAAAAGATTATGTGTTTGTGATCTCAAACATATGCCTGTTCAGAGCTATGCCATCTAATGCTATGTATTGGTATACTTAGCTACTGTTTATATTATTTGTCATTCTGACTCAGATATATATGAGCACATGCAAGGTAAGTGTAAGCCATTTTGGAATTCATTAACTTGAATGCTGTCCTGAACAAGACACATGACTGGCTATTTATTTTAGATGCCATTTTAAGAGCACCTGTCTGGCTAACCCATGTATTATTACTGTTCTTTACCATAATTTCTGCATTCTTATTGTTTCCTTAACCCTCAGCCTTTCAATTGCTTTGTATGAAAAGTTTTAAGCATTTATTTTGCTTCTGTTAGATTAATTATGGCATGGCAGTCATCTTGCTTTTTTGTCTAGGACTGGCATAGACAGATCCCTTTTGAAGGTTGGCAAACCCACAGGGACCTGCCTTTTTGGCAGGCATGACACAAATGAAGTCCCATGCCCTCTCCAAATGCCACTTTAATTCCCTTCCCCTGCCCTATCTTCTTCTTTGTTTTCTGCTTCCTGTTTTATCTGCCACTCTTGCTGCCTGCTCCCTCTCCAGTCTGCCATATTGTAAACAGATCTTGCCTGTACTACTTGTGGCACACATGCCTGGAGATTGGGCATCCCCGTGGCAACATAGGGGAGGTTCTTTTTCTAGATCCAGATACTTAGGTGCATACCTGTCCCAGGAGGCCTAACATGCTTGGCCACGTTTATTTTTTACTGCATAATGTAAATTGTGTGTGAAAGGTATGATATTTTCTTGCTCTTGCTTCAGAAGGGTTCTGTACAATATGTCTCTATAACTTTTTTCAAAGAATTTGTGAGGTCATATTTATTGCCCACACTGGCTTAATTCTCCAGCATCCGACAACAGTAAGGAAAGAGGAAACAGTAAGGAAGTCAGAAACAGTAAGGAAGCGTCGCGTCATCGTGATTGGTGACTCCATCCTGAGAGGTACGGAGGGCCCCATCTGTTGCCAGGATCCCTCAGCACGTGAGGTCTACTGCCTGCCCGGAGCGAAGATTCAGGATGTGAAGGGGATGCTCCAGTCCATCATCCAGCCCACCGATTATTACCCCATGGTCCTTGTCCATGTGGGTACTAACGATGCGGCCAGGAGA
>NW_017728931.1:69829726-69864148 GCF_001723895.1 Crocodylus porosus | reverse complement strand
AGTGGTGCAGGCTCCTAGCCTGGGGATTTTTAAAAGGAAGTTAGATGAGCACCTTGCCGGGGTCATCTGACCCTGGTGCTCTTTCCTGCCAAGGCAGGGGGTCGGACTAGGTGATCTTCCTAGGTCCCTTCCGACTCTAGCTACTATGAAACTATGAAACTATAGGAGAGAAATCCTTGGTCTCCCCAGGGGAAGAGTATCATGCTGTCTGATAGTCTGAGGAATCATAGTTTTTTCCCAGATTGTCACAAATATGGTCAGATATTATCTGACAATAATGTTCTTCCTTTGTAGGAGCCTGAACAAAGAATGCAGAGAAAACTGCAATATGACTAAGGTAATGAAAATATCAGCATTCAACAGTTCATTTTGCACAGTTGTCTTTATGAATATCTTGGTAGATTTCTTCAGCTAGACAGATAGGCAAATACACATAATATAAAAGTATACATTTTCCATATAAAATAGGATGAGAGATCTACTTAAAGCAGTGGGTTTCAAACTTTTTTTCATTTGCAGACCCCTAAAAATTGTTGAATGGAGGTATGAACCCCTCTGGGAATTTTAAATGGAGGTGCAGATCCGTTTAATGATAAGTGTGGGTATTCACATACATTTCATTGATCATAGTCCTCTTTCGCAGACCTCTTAAACAATTTGTGGATCTCCAGTAGTCCACACACTACTGGCTGAAGACCGCTGGCTTAAAAGGATATAGGATCTCTTAAAAGGATCTTGATTCTCAAGAGCAAAATACATGAAAATTCTGTTTGTGACTAAAATCCAGCTACAAGAAACACTAATAAAAATGCTTTCAACAGTCCTTGTTAGGAAAAAGCAGAAGGTTCAGTACTGAGGCCCAGGGCTGGCTTAAAGCATGGTCACATGCAACAATTTAGAAAATTAAATGGTCTCAGATGACAGCATGTGGCTCCTGTGTGCAAACTGAAGGCCCGCTGACACCCCCAGAAGGTGATGGCTGTGCCAGAGTCCTCCTGTGGGTACGTGCCCCCAGTCTGCATGCAGAATAACAGGAGTTGTGTGCTGCTGCCTGGGGCCAATGGCAGCAGCAATCAGGGCAGATCAGAGGCCTACCTGGGGCAGTGGCAGCATCAATCTTCCCGGCACTGGTCCCCAGCTCCTGTTATCCAGCAGGCAGATTTTGGGCACAGACCCCCATAGGGACTCCAGCACAGCCGCTGCAGCCCTCCTGGGGGTGCGGGTGAGCTCCTCTGCCTGCTGGATGAGAGCAGCTGCGTGCTGCCAGCTGGGATCAGCGCTGAAGCCAGTAAGCCTGGCTTCAAAACTTAAAATGTTTCAAAACTTTCAAAATGTTTCAAGTTCCCTTGTTTGGTTTTGAAGCTGTTTCAAAGGTTTTTGTTTCATTTCAATTTCAGTGTTTCAAGCTCCAAGCATCAAAACAGCTTCAAAATGAAATTCTGGGTGAAATTTCACACAGCCCTACTATTTCTGTATGGAGAAGAAGAGGGTCTTAAACACCCCACACCTCTTCCAGATTTCCAGTTGGCTGGAGTATGTATCTCTTGCATAGTGTGCCAGATATTGCCCCATTCAAGGCATGGAGACTTGGAAGACATAACTGTTCTTTTTGAATACCTTTTATATACATACATGCTTACATTTTAGGCACAAAATTATATAGTATGGCACAGATTAAAACCTTTCATGAATCAAATGGCCAGGGTACAAAATCTGCTTTGGACATCCCATGAAAATTTTCTATGTAGGCACTGGATTTTTATGATATGGATTAGCCAATTGCCTGTCATGAATGATGGGGAGGGGGTGGAGGGGTCTGGGATGGAGTGTCTCCACTTACTGCCCCATGCTGCTGCTGTTCTGCCTCATGCAGGGAACGGTGTGGGGGAATAGAGGCCAGCAGTGCTCCCCACCCCCTTCCAGTCCTCAGCGCTACATGCAGGGAGTGGAGTGGAGGAGCTGAGGCCAGCTCCCCCACCTTCTGTCTGGTCCTCAGTGCGGCATCAGAATCATGGCAGTGCTCCTCCATGCTTGGAGTACTCTGATTGGCTGTTTGTATCAGCCAGTCAGAGTGTGAATAAAGTGTTATGGACAGACAGACAAACAGACTTAGGCTTTTATAATATTAGAATACTAATGATCTCTTTGTTCTGTCTAGAATTATATTTGGACTTGGAATAAAAGGGCTTATATTGGCCATAGAACACACTTATGGATTCAGGTTGGATCAATTTTTGGATGAATTTTAAGGATATAATCCACAAATGCACCTCAACCACATCATCAAAGGTAAGCACCCATGAGTTTAAGATATGAAGATCTGAAAGCTAAACCTTTGTGGATAGGGCAATGAAGTGCCAGAATATATCATATGTAGGCTGGCTGAGATCTGTTATTTCAATATGTAAAATCTGAGACACTTTCAAAGCTAGTAGCAGAGGTGTAACAGGCAGGTTTTGTGCCTTGGGAAGAGATGAAGGGATGTGGGAGGAGCAGGAAGGGTGTCTTACTTGATTTCATGTGTTCTCCTCTCCTGGGTTGCCACTGCTGTGGTGCAGACTCTTTGAGAATGATTTATTGTGCCCTTCCTAAGAGAGCACTTGGTGTCTTATCCACCCATATCTAGTTGTGCTACTTGCTGACATTATGCCATTCCATTTCTGTATATCTTATACTTGCTTTTACAATTTGGTATTGTCTCTATATAGGGGGTCTTTCAAGAAAACTTATCTGAAGGCCTGAAAGAAATCCTGATGAATTTACACATTAGTTCCAAAAGAGAGCATGACTAAAACCTTTAAGCAATACCCTTCATTGGGCATGGCGACTTGGAGTAAAGCATGATTTGCATTCCTAGGTTGAGCTACTTTGAGCACTGCTGTCATCAACAGCAATATGAATAGTTTGGCTCTGACATGTGGAATGTAGCATCATCTTGAAGTATCAGTGAACTAGAGATAAAAGTCCTCAGAATTTTATAGTTGAACAACAAAACAGAATTATCTGAGAGAACCAACAAAACCTTATTGTAGGGGAGAATAAATAGCTACAAATATATTTTGACCCATGGAAAACTTTATTCCAAAATGCTCTGGAGAAAAGGGTCTAGGTCAGTTCATTATACTGTATTTGTCTGTCCAAAAAGCAGCCAGTGTGACTAAGCTTTTTGTTTCATTAACAAGTACAATATAAGACCTCTGGCCTCTAAAATATATATCCTGAAATTATTATTCGTTTATACAAAATGCCATCTCAACATGAACTTTGGTAAAAGGTTAAGGTAAGTGAAAGATCTATCGATCTATCTATCCATCTTCGTTATACTGGGCACCATTCCAATAATAGCTTAGGGGAAGAACCAGAAAGGACTCTAACAGAACTGAGTCATCTCAGTGCAAAACTGTAGTTCTGAAAACTCTTCCTGCAAGGAAGTGACTCTCCCAGAACTCCTTCTTGCTTGCTTCCTGCACTATTTATGCCTAGAACCCAGATGTCTCCTTTCCTGGGCAGGTGCTTTAGCCACTAGCTTATTGTACAAGAGGTGGCCACCACAACCACTGGCTGTGCTGAAGAGTAAGTGTTTTGTACTGAATTAATGATGGGCGGCTCCTGTTAGATGTTTTGATTCAGGTAGGCACCTCCTCTGTAAGTGTTCTAGATGTTGCTGATAACTAATATGCATCCCTGAGTAAGAAGCTCAGATCTTATGCCTCCTACTAGATGCCTAAACCTATGCATGGCAGTTTTTCCCAGAAGATGCATTTTACTTCAGGAGACTGATCCTGCTCCATCAGGGAGGCTCATAGATATGTGATTCTCTCCATGGGTAATCTTATGCACTTCCAGAACACATCAACACTGAACAGAGACTTATTAACAGATTGCAAATAGAAAATGTAGACACTGGAATTGGGCTGAGCTTTGGTTCTGCCTTGGGATGCCTGTACACACCACAGGATTTAATCCTTATTAAATTAAATACATTTATAACATTTAACCTATTTGTTTTGGAGTGTTGCATTAGTTTTTGCATGCACTAGGTTTTAGAACAAATTAATTCAAGGGGAGCAGGACAGTTCAGTGCTGCTGCCCAGCCCAAGACCCTCTACCTAATGCCCTGCCATGCAGCTGTGGGAGCATGGAGTTGGGAAACAGCACAAGTAAAAAAAATGGAAGCAATTCAAAAGCAAAAGCAATTTGAAGGAGTGAACTACAAAAAATTTGCAGTGCCATCTGGTGGACACAGTAGCTCATTACAAGTCTTTGAGTGTGTTTGCATGCAACAAATCCATGGATGTGAAACTTTAACTGGTGGTGAGCCAAACTAAACTACGTCCAAGGAGTTTTACTTTAATGCACCAGAATGACTTTCAAAGCGTCCAGAAAACATGCTCATGCAAACAGTCACGTCACTGCAGCATGAGGAAGGGGAAAAATGTGGCATGTACAAAGGCCCTTGGAGTTTAAGTATGTCATCCAAGTATCTGACCCAGAGGCAGCCTGGGTTCTGGTCCTTGCTTCCCCATACTTACGCATTTGACCAAGGAACATTTAATGCAAAATGCAGAAAGTGCATTTGGAACAGGAACCCAAGGATTGCCTTCCTTATTGGGCTGTAGTCAGATTCCATTTTCTGGCTCCTGGCTAAAATCCTTAAAATCCTAAAATCTGGCTACTAAAACCCTTTCCTACTACTGTACTCTTATCAATAAGCTAGTGGGCAGAAGATCCTCCTCTTCCTCTGCTCTCACTGTCAAGTAGTTTCTTGGGGTAGTTTTCACCACTAAAGGAAGTAATGACTACATAACCTGAACAAAGCAATCAGGGCCAGGCCTTAGATTCAAAAATTAATCTTAAAATGAAAACATTTTTATGCACACACTGAAAATATTTATTCCATTACACTGACAATGCTAAGCACTTTGCTTCTTTTGACTGCAGTGAAATTGGATGCTGTCAGGTTTTTAGAGCATCTTAAATTGTCATTTAAAGTGACACTTGTTAAATAATTGCTGAAATTAAAATTGAATTCAGGTTCACACAGGTCCTATTTTTATCTAAATAGGGTCTAGCTCTCTCAGAAAAGCATAATGCTGAGGTAAAAGAAGTATAAAGTATAAATTACGTACATTAATCATGCAAATAGCTTTTAGTCTCTGTAAATAAACATTGTAACTGGAAATACAGGTAGTATTTTAAGTGCAGCTTCTTTTTACTTCATGATACTTGCTTTTAATTTCTTGTCTTCCTGTACTTTTCTGTTTTATGGGTCAAATTTCACAGTGGCCTCAACACATCTCCCACGTGTATCCACTTATGCATGCGACTAAGATTAATGACACCTTCAGAACCCATCATAAATTAATTGTACACAGCTGAGATTAATGATGTGCATAATCGATCCTCTTCATTATGTCCTACCTTGACTTCTGAAATAATCTCCTTTCTGTCTTCCCAGAAAAATATTACCTTCTAATGCCCAGGGCACACAAAATGCTACTGGTAAACTCATCTCTCTTGCCCATCCATGTTGACTGTGTCACTTCTTTTTGAAGACTTTTTCTGGCTTCCCATTTGCTAGCACATCAAATTTAAACCTTAAATCTTGTCTTAAATCATAGGACTTGATCTTGCAAAATGCTGAAGAGTTTAGCATTATCCAAAAAAATATGTGGTTGAAAGAAGAGACTGGTCACAGCTGAAGTTGGGGACATCTAGCTCTATTGTAAAACAATTCACTAATAGTACTAACGGCAATGCATATATATTTTTATAGTAATGCTAGAGTGATATTGTAGCCATGATGGTCCGGGAATTATGTGAGAGGCAAGGATTTCTTTCACGATATCTTTTATGGGATCAACTGCATAGTTGGGATAAAGTAACACAAGCTTTCAAATGCAAGACATTCTTCTTCAGGTCGTATTTTGATTGCATATGTTTTTGTAACTCATGTTTACATACAGTTTTTGGAGTTTGGGGAGAGAGAGATAGTCATGAACCATTACATTATAAATGTAATTTGTCTTTAGGATTGCATTAGGTTTGAACAAACACAATATTTGTTCCAGTACCTTTTAAAGAGTACAAAGTCCAATACATTTTTCTAATTTAAGTTAAACGAAATCATATCATACACTTTAAAATAAGTATGTTTTTTCTTTGCATTGTTTAGCTCTGGATCAATAAGGTCATATATACTTTTCTCCTACTAAACTCTTCACTTCACTACTTAATTTATTTCCTAACCAACATGATCTTTTAATATCATGAAAAAGTGAAATCAGCATAGATTACTGTACATTAACAGGTATGTAAAAATACACTATTTTCTATAAATGACAATCGGTTGTTTTTACTATTAGTTATCTTGTCTCCAAACCTATCCTATTTTTGTACACAAATTTTCTTCCCAAGATTTCCTAATTAGCAATCAAATTATTCTAATATTTAAATATACATTTCAGAAAAAAATGTTTTAAAAACATTCTTAATGTATTCTACATGTATCGAGTTTCCATTAACACTGTTAAGAGATGTTTTGCCATCAGTACCCTATACTGTACAAAACAAGGAGATACAAAGGAGCATAATAATAAATGTATTTTCCTTTTGGTCATGCTATTTATCACAATTAATAGAGTATTGGAACATTAGTAGTACTAGTTCATTCCTTTGAGATTTGAATTGTTAGTACTGTAGCAGGAGTACTGTGAGCTGGTGCCAGGATATGTTCCTGGAAACATTTATAATAATACAGCTTCAACAGAGACAGTAATGGTATAAACAGGGCAAAGGAAATACCAGAATTGCAACAGATGCGATTGATTATATGCCTTAGGGAATATTCCACTTATTTATTTTAGGTCCTGTCAATTTAAATCAAAAGACTGTGATGTTGTCAGTAAGACATATCACAGACAAAGTTATGTGCTGTGACAGTGCTCCCAATTTATTGACACAGCAGATCATGATTTGGGACATGGAGAAACCATCTGTAGTATAACTCAGGCATCATAAACTAGAGGAAAATAATCTGATTTAAACATATGATTCATTGTGAACTGTGATATGTTTATGCTGGAAATGTAAGCTGATAGGGCTGCTTTAGGTTAAGTTGACTAGTGCATTTGAACTTGATCTAAATCCTTTTCCTGCTTTTAAAAGTTAGCAGTTTTCATTATTTCTCAGGGTTGTAAATCTGGTAGCATAGCACTAAATTCTAGGAACAGGACTGAACACCTAGCAAAATAAATGAAAGAGGTGATTTAAAATGTGATGATCTATTTTTCTGAGATGTTAAAGCACATTGATATGGCATAACATAAAGCTAACAGCTCTACTAGCTGCCATGAAGTCAGATTAATTAAGCAAGCTGGCATTTTTAGACACATTTATTCCCCACTTTATTTACCAATTCAGCTCATTTTAGAAAAGAAAGGTTAAAACTCACTTATGTGACATTCTTTAGGGAAGATGCACTGATGATTGGAACTAAGAGTAGAGCAAACAATTTGCATTTCTTTTTGTCTCTTTCAAATCAGGAATTCTAGCAAACATGTTAGAATCACCTTGAGACCATGTGAGACTAGTCCTATGGGTTTTTATAAAGCTGGAACTAGGAGAAAATTGCTAAGCTTTTTAATAACTAGAAGTCTTTTAATTAATACTAATTTGCATCTCAATTCCTATGAAATTATACATTACATGCCCATTAATGCCACAAGAGTTTATTATAATTAGTGTTCCTTCAATTGAATTGCAAAGAAAATCAGAATGATTTGTAATTTAGCATACAATACTGTTGCATAATCTGTTGTAAAGCATGTTTCCCTGCTCCTTGTCCAGCCTACCCAGGGGTTTTTGGGAGAATGTTTAATTTCCCCTTGTTATCTCCCT
Organism: Crocodylus porosus; assembly: GCF_001723895.1. Lineage (NCBI taxonomy): Eukaryota > Metazoa > Chordata > Crocodylia > Crocodylidae > Crocodylus > Crocodylus porosus. The sequence goes on along the minus strand of NW_017728931.1, from coordinate 69,856,249 downwards.
CTTCACACCAAATACTCTGTAAAAACAGTGGTGACAAACCTCTTTCCAATATTGTCATATTTTGTTAAATATAAGCTCTGCTTGTCACCTTGTCATGGAAACAGCAAGATTTTAAAAGAAGAAATATTTAAGTCTGTCTGGTGGTCTGGGTTTTGCAGAGACAGACGTGATCCCAGACCTGCAGCTGGTGGAAACTGGAATAGGTACTGCCTTTCATAGGGTTATGCTAATTTGCATAATTTGATTACCTGACATTATAGCGATGTGTAGACTGATAAGTGATAAATTGGGTTCAGATTTTATGTAAAATGATTTTGTCAGTTTTTTAAGCAACTCAGCTTTCTTTAAATGTTCAAATGCTCAATGCAAAAAAGGGAACATGTACCCTAAAGAGTGTTCCATTTTTCAAAAATCATTATCTGGTTCAGGAAATGTACTTTCTCATTCACGAAGTAAAAATAAGCCACATGTTAGCATGTGGGTAGATTTTCCATCAGTATATGCATATTTTTATTGAAAAACAAGGCCAGATTCTGATGTTAGTTATGCTCCTGACTTCTATCCTGCTATGCTCATTGATCTTTTATGGAGCTTTCTATTACTACTCCACTCCATGCAGCTTACAGAAACCTCTACAACATCTTATTCATGTTTTCAGATTTCATGATACTTACTACACACATTGCAACATAAGCAATACTATAAGTTTGCATGATTTTTTCAATTTTTCTATCCCCTCTTCATTTAATGTAGCTATACATGGAGGTACTACTTCCATTTTCCACCCTCTCTAGAGAGATGCTGGGACATACATAATATAGACCAGCTGTGTCCCATGTAAGACCTCAGTTATAGACAGAATTGATTTACAAAAGAGAGGTAGTGCTCCTGATAAATAAGTTTACTGTAATAATTGAATTTGGCTTCCATATGTAAATTAACTATTAATACATAGTCTTAACTTTATTATTAAGCCATGAGAATTACCTCCAAAAGTTTACAACTCTCCCAGGCCATCTGTGCCCAAGTGGTCTTGTCTCTCTCTCCTGTTTTCCAAGCGACTGAATTCCAAGTGACATCCTCATTATGGAACAATGTATGAGGTTCCAGTGCCAAAATACAGACAGTCAAAAAGCTTGAGGCTGAATTGATTCAATCTTTACAGGTTAGTCTAAGCTGCATAGATGGATCTGGTAAGCAAGTGAACAGACGTTCATTTTTTATTCTGGAAATGCCACGCAGTGGCTCAAGCCAGATGCTAGGGGGTGCTAGAGCACATCTCTCTGATCAGTTGGAGCAGACAGCTTAGGTCAAAGCTAGCCCACCCACCCTGCAAGGAGGGGGGTGGGGTAGTTTGCAGGGACGCACAAAGTATCCTGATATGCTGGGGGGCTGTGAGTTAATTTGAATCTGGAGATACTCTGGTGTAGCAAAACCCCCAGTTTTTCTTTTTTAATTTCTTTTAAGATGCATTCCCTCCCCTTCTCCAACCATTTCTGACTTTTTCTCTTCCTCTCTATTTCCTATAGATAAGTATAAGTAAGCGAAGATGTAGGATAAGCTTTAACATTTTATTTTAGGTAGTAAGTTTTATTTTTCTCTCCCCTCTTTGCAAATAAGTTCCCTGCTATTTTGATATCGATACTCACTGTTTTATAAGTGATCATTATTATGTTTGTACTGCTTTTATATTATGTGATTACTGGTTTAGGCCTATATATGTAAGTTAGCATAAGTCATGTCAAGTTTCCATTTTGTATGTCAAGCCTCCATCTTGTGTCCTCTGTCCGGACATCCCCAGTATTGCAACTGTATGATTCATGTACCCCTCCCATGTAAATTAGTTCCCGGATGAATGAGAGTGATTGGGAATGATTGAAATACAATGGTAGCTGGCCTTTACTGAATGGCCTGTAATGATGAGGCCATCACCTCGCATTGATTCACCCAGGAACCATGGACCTCACCCAGGAACAGAGACAAGACCAGCATTTGAAAGACAAAAGACCCTGCAGAACCAGCAACTCTACCATTGTACCCCACCATTACAGACACCCAAAACTGCACATCCCTGCATTAAGCACACTTGCCTGGGCATGCCTCCTGTCACTAGGGTCACACAAGTTCTGCCCCTATAAAAAGGGGCAGTGAAGACAGACCCAGTGGGATGCTCTTTCCATCTGGACCAGCACCATGCCACACCACCTATCCACCCAGAGGCCCTGCCGGTGACCCCACTCTGGACAACACCTATGGACAAGGACCCCTTTCCAGCTTGGATAGGTAGCTATTACCCACACCCTCCCTTCAACCAAGGACTTGGACTCTGCTTCTCTTCCCTACCTGGACTCCAGCCCTTTCGCTGAGTCTCTTTCTCCTGCTGCCATTGGGAGTGCTTGTGTGTGTATGAACCAATAACTTCATGGGGCTGTGTAGTGTGTTGTCTGCTTGATAAAACTGTTATTTGGACCCCTAAGTTGGGTTTTGCTTTACTATGGTTTGGCCCTGCTCCTTGCCCCTCTAACTTCTGTCTCATTTCTCCCTCGCCTGCTTCTGGTTCACTGCCACCTCCAACACCTGTCCTGAGCTCCTCTCTGCCTCCAAACCCCCTGTTTTTTTTGCCACTGTCCTATCTCCACTGCCTTTTCCTTTTCCCCTGAGCAACCAGGTTTCTTCCTCAGTTTCTTTCCTGGCTGTTTCCTTCTTGCCACCACTTATCTGACCCCCCCCGCCAAATATCTCAGCTGTCTGCCTCAGTTTCCAGCCCCAGTCTACCTTAAGTGAACCCAAGCCTCAGTTCCTCAGCCAACTTCTCTGTAGTCCACTGGTTCTAATCCCAGCTCTGGCAACTTTCACTTTCACTCTCTCTCTCACCTTAACCTTCCCCCAAGTATCCCAGGTACCTCAAGCACACACATACATACTGTACCATCCAAATTAGGAACTTAACTGTGTGTATGTGTAAGTGGGTCGTATGTGCGTGAACTGCTGATTGTGTGTATAGATATGTCATTCTGTGTATGATATACAAATGAGTGATCTGTGTCTAACTTTTGGGGTGTATAGTGTATGTGCTTGAATTGGTGATAGGTATGTATGTGCCTAAGCTGGTTTGGATGGGTACATGCCTGAGCTGGTAGTGTGCATTTGTATGCACCTAATTGATTTGTGTGTTTCTATATGTGCAATTGTGTCACATCCTCCTGTCTAACAGTGCAATATTGAGATCCTGAGAGTTGGCCTGACCACACAGGGCAACACTGGGACAGAAGATCAATAAACAGATTTAACCTAAATCAGTTAAGTCTAATACTGCATTCCTCCAGATTTATCTTAAACCTGTTTTAGACATTTTGAAAGCAGTTTATGTGCACTGAACTTCTGTTACAGTTTTGAACCAGTTTCCAATAATTTATACTGTTTATGTGTAACTTCTGTCCCTAGCCATAATGCAGAGGTTGATTTGCATGGGGTTATTCCACATTACTTCAGTATATGCAGTGAAACTTTGTGTAACAAATTTCATGAGACATCAACAAATTCAGTTTGGTCATTGTTTTTCCTATCTAGACTAGGTACAGTGCTACCCAAGGTAGCTAGTGAAGTTCCCCCTGTTCAAGGATGCATCCTCGGGGGTGCAGTAGGGTGAATGCCACGATCTCTTTCAGTTAATCATGCTGTGGGAGCAGCAGATGGAGATTTTTTTTTAAGTTCCCAGAGCAAGTAAGAATTATCCCCTCCCTTCCTTTCCATGCTCGGTGGCACATCCCCTTCTTTCTCCCCCCTTCCTTGACAGCCATTTCTGCTTCTCTGGCTGCCCCAGGGACAGGGAGAGAGCAGAAGTAGGGGGGAAACTCCAACCCTGCTCTTGCCCACTTTATCCATGCTCCATGGGGAGCTGGATTCAGGCAAGGACAATAGCGGTAGCAGACAGGTCCCTGACAGCTCAGCAGCTGGCAAAGGGGAAAGGAACCTGCCCTCTGCTGTTCTGGTCATTGCTGACCTGGCCCAGCCTAGCTTCCTAAATAGCTCAGCTTGAGTGGGGCAGGGAGGCTCTGTCCCTTCCTCTCCCCTGCATCTTTCCCCTCAGGTAAGCTGGGGACAGAAGTAGCAGCAGCAGTGGGTGGTGAAGGGAAGGGAAGAAAGGGGTGTTAGGACAATGCTGCTGAGCATGGAGGAGAAGGGAAGGGAGAGGGAAGATTTTTACCTGCTTGTGGGACTTTTAAAAAGTCCCCTAATGTTGCTCTTGTGGTGTGCTCTGCCCACCCTGATGTGTATTTTTGTTGGGGGGAAGAGTGGCTAGGGGTCACTGTTGCTCCCCTCTTTTTTAGGAAATCCTGGATCTGTCCATGTCCATGTTAACCCATGTTTTCCATTAATGAGTAGCCTGACATATACTAATTTCTCCTTTAGGCAATGACACCAAATGATAAAGGTTGAGAAGACTGATCCATTGGATTTGGGGTGAGTTCAGCTAACTAGATTCTCAGGCCTCTATCCTGATGTCAGATGTTTCTGTTTTTGAGGCTCACAGAAACATTACAAACCTATTTTTCTCCCCATAGAGGAAATGCCAATTCAGCTCATGTTTTGAAACACAGTAGTTAAATTCTATTCTTATGATCTCCTCCAAAACTGTAGATCCTCAACAGCAGGCTTTAAGTTTGAAGAGTCTTTTCTAATAGGTAGAAAAATGATTTGGTATCTTTAAATTTGTGTAGACTTACAGTATTTAGGACATTTCTCTTTCTACAACTTATAAACCCGTTTTGACTTTAACAAGTAAACTGGAGATTGAATGAGTTTGTGGGGCCTGCTTTGGCTGGTTGAGTAGACCTGGATATTCAAGTTCCACTGATTCAATAGCATTTCCTATGGTGTTTTCTTATGTCAAGACAGAGCTCAGTGTAGCTTCTCAGGTATGGATTTAAAGATTTATTGAAGGAAAACATTTAGTTTAGATTCTTTATTTTTTAAAATCTTATATTTAATCAAAAGCGGTTTTCTTATTTTCTGCATGAGAACAGCCTCCATATGAACTTTTTGAGGTGAGTTAGAGTAAGACCCACATCAACTCTGTGAGCCATATTCACTCCTGGAATCAAAAATGTAACTCTGATAAACAGAGAAATGCCTGGATCATGCCCAAAGTCTGTTTAGCCTAATATCTGTCTCTGAACATAGTTAATACCAGATACTTTACAGGTAGCTTCAATCGGTGGGCAAATATGGTCCACATATTGAATTTTAAATCCTGTTCCACTAATTTTGGTTGTCATTGATTATGATGTATGGCTATCCTTGAAATCCATATAAAATTATGGGGGGATTAACACTTTTAGGTTAAAGAAAAAATTGACCCTTTCATTCAGTTTCCCTATGTACAAAATGCATGTGGTATTTTTCTTTCTCATAGGGGATTCATAAGGTTTAAAAAGCTAATGCTTGTACAATGCCTTCCAAAATAAAAATCTGAATCCTTGGCTCTGAATAAGAAACACTGACTGCCCAGGTGAGGTGCAAAGTTGGCATTAAGACTTTTTATTAGTTTTCAGTTTTGGGACTGCTCTATATTGGCCTAGTACTTTGTCACAAGTTGGAATAGTCCTCCATCAACTCCAAGGGTCTTCTATAGAGGTCAGGGAATGCTGGTATGCAGAAAGTGCTGTATACGTGACTACTTTTCCCTGGTCCTGGAATCAAGAAGTTGGGTTTGGTATGGAACAAAGTGACTATCCTTTTTTTGCTGAAATAATCCTTCTATGGCTGGCTAAAATGGTGTTAGGTCAGCTATGTGTCAGTGGGCTAGTATAAACCTGCTGTAATGCAGAGGAGAATCTTGCTCATCATAGTCTGTATACCTCTTCTTTCACTATTTGTAGATAAGAACTTTTGCTTGAGAGCCATATCTTTTGTTCCTTATAAAAACATCCATTTGCACAAGAATGAAAACCTCACCTATTATTCCCATGTGTAGAATTTCCCATATTCTTGGTTGATTTAAAAAGTACAAAAGAATTAGTGTAGCTTTAATTTGAATGTTAACAGATTAAAAGAATTGGAAGTAACATTTATCCATTAAAACTATTGAGTTCCAGATAAAGATTTTTTAAACAGGAATGTATCAAATCTTGAAAGTGTGAGGCATAATGGCTCTCAGCTGGCAAACATGCACTTCTGACAGTTCTAATCTCTGGGCTATATTTTCCTTTCTGTAATTCCATTGATCGAGGATAAATTGGGTCCTCTGAATTTTATGAAAGGTGACCTTTTTATTCCTAGGAGCAAACTTAGTTTTGATGAAAGCATATTTAGCAGGTAATTCTGAATAGCTACTGAACAATTCTTTTGAGCGGTTCTTTTGTTGTTGTTGTTGTTCCAAATGTGTTTCAGCTTCAAAATATATATACATATTCATTGGTATACATAGGCTTCCAGTATATAAATGTATAATTATTAAAGAGATGTAAAATGTAAGTCCATATTATATTAGGTTAAAAATTTATTTCAAACACTGCACTATCGCAAGCATTATAGATATGAACCTTTATAGAAGTTACATTTCCTTAAACCAAGGGGAAGTTACTGGGCAGAATATTCTACTATGGTTGAGAGAGTGAGAAATTATTGATGGTTACTAAGAGTAGTTACAAAAACTCTGTTATGATGGAGCATAGGTAACGTGCAGGGGGGAATGTAGGGGGAGGCACATGCTCCCCCCTGAGATTGGCCCTCACCCGCCAGGGTGTGGGAATGCTAAGTGAAGCATTGGTAGGTGCCCCCCCCCAAGATTGGTGCCAGCTGGTGAGTGGGAGTGTGCAACTGGGGGACCCCCCCCAGTCAACAGTCAGCTGCTGGTGCTCCCCCCCCCCCAGACTCTGGAGGCACCAGTCACCCATGTGATGGAGCATCATGTTTTCTTAAAATACTGATAAAGGCTTGAGAATGAGCAGCACTAGAAAAAGATGTACCCTCCAAAAAACAAATTCTATTAACATGTCTCTCAAACCTGACCCAAAGGTGGCATGAGCCTAACTTTCAAGGGACAAATTTCTGTTTGCAAGCTCAACCCGAGACATTAAAGGGGCTTGTTTTCAAAAGAAATGGAGAACTCAGCTTTTGAAAAGGAGGCCTTGATAAGATAAGGGTGCCCTAAAGGAGAAGGCTGAGTCAACCATTTAAAACCTAAATGTAAAACAAAAAAAAAAAATGTTTGGGAAAGTTTGACTGTACATTCCTATGCATGTGAGGGATTGTGCTTTTCTTAATGAAAGACAACTTCAATAACCTATAGGAAGATAACACTTATTGCTTATCATTTCATTAATTTTATATTTACATGATTTAAAGTACCAACAATGAGCTCTGAGTTGGGTGTTTCTTGTTAGTAATTAAAGGACTAAGGTAAACCTTCACTTTTATTATACTGTAAGCAGAACTCAGTATCCATAGCAACGTGAAATTCAACTTTGAACATTTCAACACATTAAAAGAGATCTGTTTCATTTATTTTTTTTCACTGTTCCATAGTTCATAGTCACAGTAATAACCTCTGAGTCAGGCATTTCCTGATAGTCATGCCAAGAGAGACTCATCTCCTCCATATAACTGTACACTGTTAGGAAATGCTCTCACTGTCAGTCATTATTGCTTAATGCCCCAGTTAATCATTTTGATGGGGATGGAAATTGGGTTTCCATTTCCTAATATATGGAGACTTAGAACTAGACTTGTCCAAAGCTTTGAAAGAAATCCAAAGAAACATAGCAAAGTTGTGAATTACAGATTGCAAACTGCTGGGGAAACTATAAGGTTCACTAAAGTGTCTAGTCCTCCTGCTGGAGGATTTGATTGGCTTGCCCTTGGTTTACAGAAGAGTCAAAAAGCATACCATTTCCATGAAGAAACAGAATGAGTAAGTGGCAAACTAAATATCATATGATTGCACTGGAAGTATAAAACAAAGTTTTGTCTAGGTTTATTTTGATTTGCTACAAATAAAAAGTTTAACTCAGAGGTTATTACTGTGACTATGAACTATGGAACAGTGACAAAAAATAAATAAGTTTTGTCTAGTTTTATTGTGATTTGCTATAAATAAAGAAGTAATATGGGTTATGGCTGTCCAACTTCTGAGTGGCTGGTATCTGTATGCAGTGTGGATTCCCTGAGCTCCCTTGCAGCACAGGCTCCCCTGAGTCCTCGATCTCCTGCCATGGAGGCTGTGTGGAGTCCCTCCCCCACTAACACATGAACTGCATAGACTCCGTGGGTCCCTGTCACCTGTACTGCACAGCCCGCAGGGGCAGGAAGCAGAAACCAGTGGAAGGTGGGAGAGCCCAGAGTCTTGTCACCAGCAAAAACAGCAATGGAGGGAGTAGTATTTGAGTAGGAGTCCATGGGCCACAAGTTAACTCTTCAGCTGGACAGCCCTGATATAGGTGACTAATGAATTAGATATATCTGAAATGTTTACATTAGCTAATTACATGTAAATGGAAATACGATGTGGACATATTACAGTAATGCAAGAAATTATGAATGATTATAAAAGATGTTTGTTTATGTTTTACTGCAGGCTTTCAGGGGAGATTTTGGTATTCTTATTTAAGTCTTGAGATATTGTGGAACGAATGGTATAGTCACATAAAACTCAATGGACATATCAAGAATGAAACAAACTAAAATGAAAATGATTTAAAAAACTAAGCTGAGATAATTTCACAGCTTCCTACTGCTATATATTTCCTGGCCTCTGTTTTTTGAGCACAGAGTCTCATTGACTTAGGAATTACTCTTGATTCAAACTGCTATAAATCTAAGGAGAAGCAAGTATGTCTATGTCTAACTATTCCCTTTTTGGCTTTTTGTAGGCCATGCAATAAGGATTGTTCTGTAGGAAGAAAAACAGTAGCTCATGCACAGCTATACAAATTTGTTGCCCGTCACTTGCATTTTCATTTGCTTGACGGCAAAGCAATAAGAAATTTTCTGTTTTGCTTCATTTTATTTATTCTTTTGCTTTTTTTTCCCCAAGGAGGTCATCTGCAGCCACTTAAGAGAAACAGAAAATATCTTGTGTTTCTACAATGCCAGTAATTATCATTTTTTCCTACTCATTGTTTGAGCTATACCTATTACTCTCTCTACTGCAACTAACTCATTATCAGATTCTATTTCTGTACCCTTCTCAACTGATATAATTTTGGAACCAATTTAAAATCCTGACCTTTGTTCCACTTTCCAGGATATTGTCTTAATTGCTAAACCTGGTAATGAGTTGAGTGCACACATGCTAAAAATTACAACAAAAAGCCTCCTCATTCGCTTGTTGGGATGTCAGTTCCAGTATAGATTTCAAGAGTTTGTATTTCATTCTATAGGGCCAGAGACACATTATGGAAAGTTGTGTGTTAAAGGCAGGCATGGCCTGCATCACTCCAGGAAAGGTACATCTGCTACTGCAGTCTTTAATCAGGTGCATATTACTGCTTCAGCTATGATATTTCCCCTGTGTGGTCTTTGGTGGAATGGGATTGAAATACAGTCTTACTCTCTCTTTCACCCTTTTGGGGACCTAAGGAAATAGTACATTACTTCAGGTGGGGTGGATTGGGGTTTTTCAAGCGGGTTTCTCTGACATTTTTACAGATACCTTTAGTTAAGGTAGCCTGACACTTCCCATTGTATGACCTTAATTTTGGATTCTTTAAACTTGCCTATTTGTTCAAATAAACCTTTTCTATGCCTTTACTTGCTAAGAATAATGATTTTTTTAGGAAATCCCCAGCAAAACATGGCTCACTATGCCTGAATATAAGGTTATGGAAAAATATTTTTTGATTATGCTAAAAATCCTTCAAACCATTTCATTGATGCCTGCAGGGTTTGGTATAGAAACTTGGCATTTGTCAGAGGGGTCACCAGAGCATCAGGAGCAGTCCTTTGGCTATCCCTGTGAAGATCTGCTCAAATTTGGCCAAGCTGTCAACTTAAAATCTGTTTGCATATGTTTGATTAATATTTGACAGCTACATTTTCCATTGATTACATCTGGATTGAATGCACTCTAGCTCAGAGCTGCAGAGTACAAGCAGGATATTCCTCCAAGTAGGCACAAGCACAGGAACTAAGAACAGAGTCTTTTTGCCGTAAGCTTTCTGTGCTCTTCCTGTTGGGGTTAAGAACAGTATTAGAATCGTAGAAAATACAACTGGAAGTAACCTTGAGGATCTCCAATTTCCATCCTTTGCCCCAAGTCAAGATCTACTCTAACTTAAACCATTCTTGGCAGTTCACTAAGTGCCTAGACTGTTCTTAAACAGCCTCCATTGAGGGAGATTACAAAACTTCCCTAAATGATCTCTTTCAGTATTCACCAGTCCCTAAAGTCATAAAGTTTTTTTCCCTAAAGTTCAACCTAAATCTCCCCCATTGCTTAAATCCATCACTTCTTGTCCTATCCTCTGTGGGTATTTGTCTTGGCTGTATTCTTTTAGATATTTGAGGCCTCTAATGTTTTCCTTTCTTCTCTAGACTTAAATAAACTCAGCTTTTTAATTCTTTCCTAATAGGCCATGTTTTCTAGACTTCTGATGATACTTGTTGCTTTCCTTTGGATTCTCTGGGGATAATCCCCATCTTTCTTGAAGAGTGCTGTGCAGAATTGGCTGTAATATTTCAGCTGAGGCCCTACCAATGCTTTGTAAGGTGGAAGGATTGTTTTATATAAATAGCATAACCAGAGTGGGGTGGATTGGGCACCAGTCCTGAGCACCAACTTAGAGAGAGACTCCCTAGGAGTCTTTACCACAGCAGATACAGCCTGGCCATGGGAGTCAGACTGGCATAGCCCCATGCCCAGCAGTGTATCTGAAGGGGAAGAGAGGTGGAAAACCCCTCCTTTGCCGTAGGAAGTCCAGCTCTGAACCTGGAGGTGGGAAGTGAATGGGGCACCAGGGGCACGCCCTGGGGAACCCTTGCTGTTGCTTGTCCCTCAGCAGCAGCAGCAGCAGCAGCAGCCCAAGCCCCTGCTGCTACAGGAGCAGCAGTAGCAGCTACAACTCAAGTGAGGAGACCTAGGGCAGGAAAGCTTCCTCTCCCTCTCCCCCTACTCTCCAGTGGTCAGCATAATTCTACCCCCCCACAGTGGTCCCAAGCACTGAAAGAGCTTGCTGTGGCTCTGTGTTCAATATACAGCACTCCTCTTTACATGCTGCAGGAGTCATTGACCAAGATCTCTCCCACATCGTAAGGTATCTTATACTTTGAAAGGCAAACATTTAGGTTCTTTTTTATTTGTCTATTGTGTTTTGAGAACTTAAGGATACGTTTAGCTCAGGTTTTCAAGCCTTTTACTAGGGCTGTGTGAAACAGCAGCATTCCACTTTGACGTCTGTTCCAACGGAACAGTATTTTGTTTTGAGTGTCATTTCATTTCGAAAGCACTGTTTCATTCTATTTCATTGAAATGGTTTCACTGTTTCGATGCTGTTTTGATGTTTTGCCCATAGGCTATAATGGGTAAGCATGACACAGACTATAACTTTGTAACTTCTTGCTCGGTTCCAATGAAACTTGCAGGGATGGTAGCCCCTTTTGAGGGTATGAAGCTTGCCAAGTTTAAAGGAGATAGCTGCAAGGGTTTCTAGGAAACTGCACCTCAAGCTGTTGACAAGCAGGAGCCCGGGAACAGAAGCAGCATCCTGTGATCCAGCCGGCAGATTGGGAAGAGTCCATCAGAACTCCCATAACCACCCTGGGGGTGCAGGTGGGGCCCCAATCTGCCTGCCAGATGACAGGAGGCTGTTCCTTCTGCCTGGGACCCAGGGCTGAGGAACTGAGCCTGGCTGAGGGAAGCGCCTCCCACTGCCGGGCTCAGTTCCCAGAGGTTTACAGTGCTGGGAAACTCAGCCCAGCTGGGGGAGGTGCTTCCCCTAGGTGGACTCCATTCCCAGTGTGGGGAACATCAGCCCGACTATGGGGAAATTCAGCTCCAGTCAGCTCCACCAGCCCCAGGGAGTGCAGCCCAGTAGCGGGAGGTGGGGAGAGCCAGGGCTACGCTCCCTGCCGAGCTGAGCCACATGGGGCTGCGGAGCCACTTGGAGTGCAGCCTTGGCTCTCCTCTGCATCCCACCACCTGGTGGCTGCTTCAAAACTCAAAATGTTTCAAAACTTTTGAAACATTTCCACTAGCCTTGTTTTGTTTCAAGGCTGTTTTGAAGCCTTTTGTTTCATTTTCATTTTGCTGTTTTGAGCTCAAAATGAGTCAAAACGGCTTTGAAATGAATCAGCATGTGAAGTTTTTCACAGCCCTACTATTTACCACAGTCCTTTGATTTAGAAATGTCATTTTTTCCTAAAGGAAAGCTGAGGTTCTTACCTCATTGTTAACTCATTCTTACCTTGTTGTAGAAACTATTACTTTTTAAAATTAAACACCACCTATTATAAAATGAGGTTACTTCATTTGAGCTCATAACACTGTGATCCTTTTTCAAATATATGTATGTGAATCCTCATCTGTATGAGAATCAGCACCTTTAGTGGAGCATTGAACATTTACTTTCAAAACCAGAGGAGTCTGGTGCACAGGTAAGAAGAGAATCCTTATTTATCTAAAGCTTGTGTTTGTACTGTTTTCATGAAAAATGATGCTCCAGAAAGTAGGATAGCAATTAGGAAAGTAGGACTGAAAGAGGCCTCATGAGGTCATCCAGTCCAGCTCCTGACCCATGGCAGGGTCACCCCTAACTAACAATCCCAGCCAAGTACCTATCTAATCTTCTCTTTAAATCTTCCAAAAAACAGATTCCATGATTCTTCTATGTAGCTTCTTCCAATGCTTGACTAGCCTCATAATCATGAACTTTTTCCTAATCTGCTTAAATTTCCCCTCCTGCAGCTTGAGGCCATTGCTCCTAGATTTGTTCCCTGTGGTAACAGAAAACAGCCTATTTCCATTCTCTTTGTATTTGTTCTCTGTATTTAAAACCTGTTATTAAATACTCCCTAAGTCTTTACTTCTCCAGACTAAATAACCCTAAATGTCCTCCTTTCAACCATTCTTTGTAATTTTTGCATCCCAGGCCCCTAATCATCTTTGTTGCAAATGGTCCATATCCTTATTGATGAATACCTTGTTGTCTTCTAGGTACTTCACAACAGAGTCCTTAAGGACTTGCTTCATGATTTTCTAGATATAGAGGTCATGCTGCTTGAATGGTAGTTCTCCAGATTCTCCTTCTTTCCTTTCTTAAAGATGGGTACTATATTTGCTCAATCATCTGGGATCTTACCTGACCTCTACAAATTCAAAATTACTTTAGCTAGTTCCTTCTATACCCTAGGGTGCATGCTATTCAACCCTGTCAACTCGAAAGTTTCTTTAAGTAATCTCTAACCTGGTTTTCCTGGATATTTGTCTCCTTCCATAACTTGGCTTCCATCTATGCTTGTCATCTGGTAGCTGCCCCTAGTTCTGAAGACTGAAATAAAAAAGGCATCTTGGCATGAACTTTAACTAAATTGTCTTCCATGTTTCGTAAGTAACCTACCGTTTCTCTGGTCTTCTTCTTCTGACATACCTGTAGAGTCCCTTTTTATTGTTTTCTCATATCCTTTCCCAGCTGCATCTCAAATTGTGTGTTGGCCTTCCTAATTTCCTCCTTGGATGCCTGTGCAATGCTCCATACTCTTCCCTAGTACTATGCCCAAGTTTCCACTTTTTGTAAGATTCCTTTTTGAGTTTCAGCTCACTGAAGAGATTGCTGTCTAGCCATGTTGGCCTCCTGTTGCACTTCCCGTTCTTCCACTGATTCAGGGTAGCATGCTCTTGTGCCCTTAAAAGGACCTCCTTAAAATACAGTGAGATCTGTTTTTCCCCTTGGACTTGCTTCCTCAGGGATCCTGCCCACCAGTTTCCAGTGTATAAAGAGGTTTGGTTCCTTTTATGAAAGCAATGTTACCCATGTAAAGAGGACCTTAACATTTCCTTCTAGGTTATGTTGAAAGAAAAATCAGCCCATAACTATAGATAACTGGGCATCAATGCTGTCAAGCCCTTAAGGGGCCTGGGCTGATGTTATGCTATCTAACAAACTAAGAATTCTGTTCTGCTTGACTTCTTGGAAATTGAAGCCTGAATATAAATATAATAGAGTGCTTTTTTCATCATACTGTTGGTGAATCGAAATGAATATCTCCAAGTATTAAGCCTTTCCTAATCCTGTGAAAAATGTGATTTTTCCTAGCTCTGAGATTGTGGAGATAAGAAGTGCAAATGGCAATTGATAGTTGATAACTAGAAATGATAGTAAAATCCTGTACATGTGTTTTCTTATGAGTTTTTATTAGCATGAAAATTATCCTTTGAAGCTGTGAACCAGAAAGGTCTTTCATCACACACTTACCTTCAAGAACTGTGAACAGTTACGTAGCTTTCAATGGCAAGTACTCAGATGAAAATGGTTGTGCTCTTGGTTGTTTTGCTAAAATAAGATCAGTATCTGAATTAAATCTGTTTATTTGAGATTTTTTTAAATGTTTGATTCTACATGTGCTCTTCCATGCTTTATGGAAGAAGGTTCTGTACAACTCTGAGCTGCCAGGTAAGCACAGTTTCTGTAGCTAACTTTATCTAGTTACCTTCCTCATAGGATCCATATAATGTAAAGACTAGTGTTATAAACCAAGACCAAACCCATCTGTAGCTCAACAAACCTTTGCATTTTAAAGCAGGAAATAATGTTTGAAAAGTATCTTTCAGGTTGTTGGTTTGTTGTTTTTTTTTTTTTTTTAACTGAGAGGTAATCATTATGGATGACCCGCAATTAAAGTTTCACAAGGCTTCAGGCTGTAATTCATTCTGAAACACTGAGTGCCGAAGTTAACACACACGATCAGTCATATGGAAGGTGATTATTAAAAAGGAAAGAAAAAAAGAAGAAAACCATGCAGTCTCTTTTTTAATTCCAAAAGTTAATGTTTGAGGCTGGATGTTTATTTTAAAAAGTGGCATCTGTCAGTTAAAAGATTCAGGGCGCATATACTGCTTTGACTTTGGGTAGTCATGTACATCTGTGCAAAATGTTAAACTCCAACATTTTGATTTACTAGCGGTTTAGAATCCTTATTCAAACTTGTGTGCACCTGTGATGCAAGGTGCAACGTAGTAGAGAATCAGACCTTAGGTAGTAGAGAATTAGTATTTGAAGGGCATTGATAAATAATACTTGATATACCTGAATTTGAGGAATGATGTGTGTATAACATTGAGAATGAAGTACAGCAAAAGCTGTGTTAACCAGCACCTTACAAGCCAGCATGTTCTATTAACTGGCATGCTGGCTTGTAAGGGCTTGTAAGGGAAAAGTGAAACTGTAAGTGTCCACCATGGCACTTCCAGTTTCCTGGAGCCCCCATGGCTCGGGGGAAAGCAGCCTGTCCCCGCAAGCCCCCACGCCCCAGGACATAGCAGCTTGTGCTGTTCCCCCCTCCCTGTCTCATGGGGCCCGCAGGAGGGGTGGCGATGTGGCAGGAGGGGCGACAACGTGGCTGGAGGGGTGTCAACATCCCAGACACAGTGGGACAGGCAGTGGCCCAAATAGGCCACTCAGTTTGGGCTGCTCAGTTATCCGGCATATTTTGTTATGTGGCACCCTCCATTCCTCATGGGTGTCAGATAACAAAGTTTTTACTGTCCTGATCTTAGGTTCTGCATCACTCAGCTTAAACTAGGACTCTACACAGTGGCTGTGTGTACACAAGATGCTGACTGCACAGTAACCTGATACTACTGTGCAGTAACGTCTCAAGGCAAAAACCGTGATGCATTGCTACTGCACAGTAGCATCACAAAAAAACTGTTTGTTGGTGCTGTTGCACAGTAACCCAGGTTACTATGCGGTCATTTAGTGCTTGCTTATACAAATGACTATGTAGTAACAACTGCACGGTCAGCATCTCATGTAGACATGGCCAGTGGGAACAAAGGTATTTATCTCCTCTTTCTGCTTTCCCTAATCTGTATAAATCTGTGTTACGCTAACAAATTTTACTTAGGTGATTTGTTAAATGAGTATTTTATATACTGCTTGTTATTTTTCCCAAATATTATTTGTCACAAATAAAAGCTCTGTGTACAATGGATAAATAGCACTCATTTGTTTGTCATGGATCCAGAGAACCTCACAAATCCACATGATGTCTCTAAGCTAAATATTATTTTGCATTTGGGTCTCTAAATAGCGGAAAAATTTTAAATCACCTATAGGCATGTGCCTTCTTGTCTGGGCATCTAAGGAGGCTCATTTTCATTGTTTATTCCAACAAGTGTATGGAGTACATTTCACTCTAAACACTGCTTTTTAGTACATCTGTTTTAAATGGTCATGGCCATTTGGGGATATTATATCCCCTGTGCAGATGATGTGCACATCTGACCTTAGGCCAATTTTGGAGGATGACAAGATAGCAACACAGTTTAGTGGCATGCTTACTGTTTCTAGAAATGACTGTTAAATGATGAAGTTAAAAAAATCCTAGTCATAAATTGTTCTGTAACGTACTGAAACTTGAGATCACTATCTACTTAGGAATCAAGATGTGAGGAGAAAGAGATTATGGACTTGATTTTTTTTGGAAAATATTTAAATAAATATTTCTAAACAAAGAAAAGTTTTGTCACAAATGCAGAGCTAACTGAACCTCTTCCCCCTTCTGGTGCATCTTGTGTTCTCCTGTTTCCATGCCACTCTGAGATGAATTAGTAGAAACAACCGTGACTTAACCATTATTGCTCTTCAGAAATTAGTAACCGTAGAGAGAATGGCTGAATAATTAGCTGGACTTTGCAAAGACATTGTCAGCAAAAAGTGTTTCATTCACACAAACAAAAAGAAGATCAGGAAGGAAGAAGTGGAGCCACTGTAGACAGAAGTGGGAGAGGAGATTAGGGATTAGTTAGACATGGCCCAAGTAGCAAATTAATTCTTTGCCTCCATCTTCAAGAAGGATGAAAGTGTAAATGAGGATAATGACAAGTTATCAAATGGGAAAGAAGTAACAGAAATTAGTGAATCTGATGTGGAAGCAACACTTGGATTGGTTATTGTGATAAGACTGAGGGTTCTAGATTATGTCCACCACAAACAATGGAAAGAAATGAGTCACTAAATAAAAAGTCCTGCAGCATGGACCTTCAATGCATCTGTTACAGAAGTAATACTCCATAGTTGAAAAGTAGCAAATGTAGTGCCTATATTAAAAAAAAAATAAAAAAACCCAAAGGAGGAAAAAATAATATCCAGGAAAAAATAGGCCTATGAAGATTGAAGTCAATCTCATGCAAAGCCTTAGAAGAAAGATTGAAAGAATGAATAATCAACAATATAGAAATAAATATGAAGTGGGACAATTGTAAACTGAATTATGCATTTGCTCAAGGGAGTACAACAGATTATGATGAAGAAGAAGTAACAGAATGGAGAGAAGTTACTTCTGGTGTTTCTTGGGGATTGTTCCTGGGACCCATCCTGAATAATGTTTTTGTTAGCAAGGTTTGACAGAACTAGATTTGTATTTAGGATGAAACAAACTGGAAAGAATTGCCAATATGGAGGAACACTGAACTGCTATACTAGAAGAATGGTAACCTTGTGTAGAGAAGCAATAGATGTGGCCTTAGATTCAATAATACAAAGTGGAAAATCCTGCAGCTGAGGAGCAATACCAACAACATTTTTTATAAGATGAAAGAAGCAGAGGAAGAGAAGGACCTGAACATACTGGTTAAATATAGTGTGACATGACCCTGAATAAAAACTAATGCAAATCCAGGTTGGATTAGTCTGGGTATTTTTAGAAGACATGAGGAAGTTTTAGTTATACTGCGTAAGGCCCTCCTGTAGTATACTGGTATAATTCAGGTCACTTGCAGAAAGTTCCTATGTCTAGTTCAACCGAATAAGTAGGTGTCCTTTAAATCCTGACAGTTTTTTGTCTGTTTATGTTCAGCAGTTCCTTGGTTGTTCCTAGTCTGAACAAGACTTGTAGATTGTCCAGAGATGGAGTTATTCTTGATTACATCTAACATTTTGGGCACTTTTTCTTAGTGGCTCTTTGTGATGGGTGGCTGTCTTGAACCATCTATTTTTTTTCTGTCTGTACTTCAGATCAGTTTTAATGAGTTAAACAAACATAATAATAGACAATTCACTGCAATAATTAGCTAACTAATATATGTTTTCTGAGGACCTGAAACAAACACCTATATTCTATTCATATTTACCCTCAAGTAAATCAAGCATCAATCCATCTATTTCCGTAACATTTGTCTGGATTTGAACAGATATAATAGGAAGCAGAATTAGAACTCTTAATGTATAAAAAAAATCTAGGGTTGGTGAGTTCTTTGAACAATTCCTAGCACATAACTCAGTCACTTCAAATCTGAATTCACTTCATGACAGGGCATCTACGTAAAAATGTTTTGTTAATGTTTTAATAATATTTCCCAGAAGAAATGAAACCCGACTGACTGAATTTCACCAAAATAAGCTGATAATTTTTACCCTTGTCAGCTGTGCTATATTATAGTTACTTCTCTAGGAATTCATACTTGTGAATTAATTCATTTGATATCTTCTTCTTCCATTTGCGTATGAAGCAGAGACAAATTTCAATCCCAGTAATTTATTATGTATTACAGGGATTGATATTATTCTCACTGAAGTCGATGGAAGATTCCCGTAGCCTAAAACAATAACAGGGTTGAGCCCATACTTCAGATCTTGTGACTTTTGAGCACTAAGTCACCAGGATCCATTTTTTATAGTGACAGTCCATTTTAGCAAAGAATATCACACTATTTCATATACTTATTGTAGGATATTTAGTTAGAAGTTGTGTTACAAAAGTGGGTCAGTCAAGTTTCTTTTTATCCATATGTCTCCATCTCTTGTTAAAACTGGGAATTCAGTGATGTATTTATAATGTTTATCTTTATTTAAGCCAAGCCCTCCCCGCCCCCCGCCCCAAAAAATAAACTTCATCAGATGTAGTATTAAATTTGTGTTAGGATGTAAAAATTAAATTAGGACCTTGTTACACATTAATTTTAGGCAGTTGCTGGACCTCTTAACCCCTTGGATTATCCACACACTAACACCTAAAACTACTTTTAAGCACACTTTAGGCAGTTTATAATTTTGCCACTCCTGGGCAGGTTTATGATTGATCTGCATTGCCCAGCTCATTTTCCACTGTTGTGTGGGCCCCTCACCACAGATAAGCTGCCGAAGTTGCAGTCCTCCAGCATCCCAGGATGCAGACCCCTATCCACTTCTTAAATTTATTTCCTCTATATTTCTTTTCAAATTCTTTTAAAATTTTTCTTTTTATTTCATCCTTCAGTGGCTGACTTCCTTAATTTCCCCACCCTTTCCCCACCTGTTTCGTTTTCATCTCCCATTCCATTACCTACCCACATCCCATTAACTCTCCACCTCCCAACTTCATGTTCCTGCCCAACCTGTCTCTCAAACCCCCACCTAGAGCAGGGATGGAAACCTGTCCTACCTTACCAGCCCTTTAGGGCCCTCATAGC
Source organism: Crocodylus porosus (assembly GCF_001723895.1). NCBI lineage: Eukaryota > Metazoa > Chordata > Crocodylia > Crocodylidae > Crocodylus > Crocodylus porosus. The sequence continues at coordinate 69,836,643 of NW_017728931.1, read as the reverse complement.
TGTACCTCCTAGCCAGGCCCTTGCTCACCAGCCCTCTAGTGGCAAGTTATAGCTGTACAGACAGCCAGACAATGGGGGCAGCCAGAGAAGGTTTTTAGCCTTAAGGTGTGACTGCTCCAAACTTGAGCTAGCACTAACAGTAATCAACATCTGACCAGCTCAAAGAGCAATGTGTAACATGGCTTTTAGATGTGTAATCATTTGGCTTGCCACATGTAATGTAAATCCTCTCATGGCCAGTTACTCTGATTAAAGAGTCTTCATGGGGACTAGTAACTAAAACTGTCAGTTTTTTTAAAATAGTATATAAATTGTACATATTTATGGATGATTATTTTTGTCATAAGCAGAAGTTCAAGAAAGTTAGGCAGTATAAGTTGCCCTTGAGCTCCTGTGCACAGGATACACGTATTCCTGATAATAGCATGGAGGAGTACCTGTTTCTGTGGAATTCTACTCCCTTTCTCATGAGTGTATGAGCACGGATGAAGAGAGGGTGAAGCCTTGGTTGGTCCTAAGTCTGCTCTGGCCAGTGCCACGGGGGAGATAATCAACTACTGGAATAAGCAGGAAGCAAATTACTTCCTCCATAGAACTACTGGTCCCTCACCTTAGAGTAGGTAGTTGGATTCCTTATGCTGTTGGATAACACCTAGTGCAAAGAGGCCAGTAAGCTAAATAAATGAATGGAAAATATCATAATAAGCTATGAAAATATTTTTACTTATTTTCCTGGCATTGGATTTATCCTTGCTGTGAAGATATCTCCCTCTGGTTTAGAAAGGAATTCTGCCTGAAAAAGCTGCTTGTTCTCATTAGGGGTCTATTCAGTTTAGAAGAGTCTCCATTTTGACGGGCTCTGAGGAAGCAGCTTATATGTTCCAAAATGTGAGATCCAGCTTTCTGACCACATAATAACCTCATTTCCTAGTTATAAGTCTTAGGCTTCAGAGTCAGTTTTACATGCTTCAGAGCCATGAACGATATACCTATTCCTAACAGGTAGCCTGCCATTTTATGCAGTTGTGAAATGCTCTATTGTGCATTGATTGGCCACCCCCTTTTCCAAGTTCATGACCTTTCTCAGCTAGAAGCCTTTGTATACTTATATTGAGAGCCTAAGACAGTATTTAGGCATATTGGGAGAAGAAGAATGCATCATACTAAATGTAACAGTCTGTGCTTTACTTATAAACACTAGCAGAACCTAGCATGTTATTTCCTCCCCATGTTCCATTTTGTGTGACTCAGCTTTGAATCACCATTCAGCATTGCACCTACTAGGCATAAATTAGCCCTCAATCTTGGTTCATATTTCTTCACTTCTGACTATGAAAATTACTCAGATCCTGCTCCTGTTGCCATTTAAGGAAGTCCAATATGTATTTTGGCACTGGCTGTACACTAGCTCCATTTCTAGACTGCTTTCCTGCTGAACCTGAAACTAAGAAATGAGCCTATACATTCCAGTGTCATTTCCCTATGGACGCATCTCCATGAGACGCATTACTGTGCATTAGCCTAATATAACATGTATTATGGTGCATATCTACATGTGCACACCCTTAATGCACATTAAAAATGGAGAAATTAAGGTAGTTGCACAAATAAACGTATCAGATATAGGCATAATTAATTAAAGTGTATTAAAGCACATGTAGATGCAACCTGACACTAACTTTAGTGCTGGGTCTGCCCAGCCATCAGGGGAACATGGCAGGGCTGCGGGGACTTGGGACTAACTTTAGTGCCAAGTACACTGACTTTAGTGCTAAGTACCTACATGTGTAAATGCCTGCTAAAAATTGCTGAATGCGCATTAAATTTAGTTATGCTTAAATGCATTTGTAGACGCACACTGTGTCCAAAGCCAGCAGTTAAAGCAGATGGTTCAGAGCACTGTTCTTCACCAGTGCTGTTCTCTGGCTCTTAGAAAACCGGCATATAGACTTAGAACCCCTCTACCTGTCTACTCTGCCTAATTTCTGGCCTTGAGCACATACAGGATGGGATCTGAAGGTGAAGGACTTTTTTTTTAGTAGCAGCTCCTCAGAAGGGAGAAGCTATAGACAAATTCTGTGTGCACTTAAGAGCCATGTCATGTTCTCCTAACTGAGAATCTGGTTTAACAACGTTCCATGTATTTAATTCACATTCTATCTCCTCTGCCATAGACTTATATGCTAAATGTAGTTAGCATTTTTTAAATAGGGGTACTTTGAAAAAATTGTTTTCCTGCTGAAATAGTAACTGTCATGGATATAGAATTTACTGATCAGGGATATCCATGAAGTTTGTGTTTAACCTATTTCTAAAATTCAGAAAAAAAATCATTGTGTGTGTGTGTGTGTATTTCAAATGCTAAGTAAGTATAAAATAACATTTAAGATTTGTTTGCATTTTCTATAAATTGTCATTTAACATTATATGTAATTAGGACACAGTTTAGGGAAGATGTATGATTTAAATCAAGTTCCTCCAGATCTAAAAGGCTTTTATTCATAATAATGAAGTAGAGAACTAAGATATAAAATAGCAGTATGATGCTCACAAGTTTCAGTGCTCTGCTCCTATTAGTATTTGAAGAAATGACTGCTGTAAATGCCTATGTGCCATGTATATTTAGAGAGGGAATCTAAAAAGTCATGCTTTCTTAGTCAGACCCCTCTTAATCATGTTGGATGCAAGATGCTTTCTAGAATATTCAGCCATTTGCAGAAGGAAAATTCATATCTCAGATATTTTTTAAACAATGTATGCACTAGCTTAATGACTTTTCTGTGATTCAAGACTTGAACACTGATCACAGTAGTGAGTCCTAACTATTAGTCAAAGAAATGCGTGGTTGTGTTTCTTAATATATTATGTTTTTGTAAGACTCATAGGGGTCCACTGGCCTCACCTCCCATCTCTTGCCATAACTTTTATATTGTTTATTCTTATGAGGAAAGAGTCCTTGGGGCCTGTAGAAACCTTGCAAGAGTCTAGTCCATTCAGCCAGGCTAGCCCCATTTCAGGCACAATCTATGGTATACTCCTAGGCCTCATCTACATGTTATCTATTGCATAATTAACTTCTCAACTGCACCATACATTTAAACTGGCTACATGTACAAATTAACTTCTTTCTCAGATCTCACTAGGAATAGGGGCATCGGCTCTGTGTTACAGTTTTACATTGGGCAAATATTCAACACACTTTAATAAGCATTGTTTAATTTTGTTTTAAAGCAAAGAGAAGATCCTGGTTCTGACTGAAGTAGCTGAATTCTGTACCAGTCACTAGCTTCACATGCAGCCCTAGCTTCCAGTCTACATGAATACCTAGAAGGTTAGATTCTTCTGTTTACTAAGTTATTTTTGTATTGAGTAAGCAGTATTGCTAACCCTAACTGTTAAAAACAAACAAATGTGATTTATCTACCCAAAATAAAAAAAAAAATGCCTTAAAGCTCCCTCTCTCTGGTTTCACAGGCCTTGGGGCTCTATAACCACTATAATCACAGCCTCCTGTCTCCTCCTCTCTTGTGCATTGTCCTTCTACATTGTCGCATCTTCACCTATCTCTTCCAGATCAATTTTTTGTGTTTTCTTCCCATCTGTGCTTTGGTCTACCTCAGCTTTCACCTCAGCTTCCAAAATCTGCCTCATGTGACTTCTCTTATTGGTTCTCATAATATATCTTGCCCATTTCATTCTCTGTGCTCTTATCTTGCTCAGGGACTCCATTTTTGTAAAGGTCCACAAGCTCTTGTCTTTTCTTCTATACTCCATTTTCTTGCAGTGCACCAAATATTTTCCCTATCACTTTGTTTTTCAAACACTTGCAGCCTTTTTCCTATTGCCTTTGTCAACATTCAGAATTCACATCTGTATAAAAGGACAGGTTGAACAATTGTTCTATGAAACTGGATTTTAAAGTTTCTTGAGATTTTAATTTTTTTTATGCAGACTCAGTGGACATGTACTAGCACTACGAATTCTTGCCAAGATTTATTTAGTTATTTGATTGTCTTCAATGATTACTGTTCCTAAATACTTTAATTTCCCTACCTTAAATATCACAAGATTAAAAAGTTAGTGATTTTTTAATTTGTTTTTTGTTCTTGAAACTTTAGGGTTCAAACTTTCTTTTCTCACAAGTGTGAGTAGAAGCGATATTCTTCTTTTAAGATAAATCTGTATCTTGTAATAAATGATTTCAGGATCTGGGATTTCATGAAAAAAACCAAAACTCAGATACAGTATAGACACCTGAGTGCCTTTGAGTCTCTTGGCCCAAATAACTTCATTAGAGGCAGGTCCTGTCAGACCAACATGGTGACCTTCTATGACCAGGTCACAAAATCCTTAGATGCAGGGGTAGCAGTGAACGTAGTCTTTTTGGATTTTAGGAAGGCCTTTGACACTGTCTTTCACCCCGTTCTCATTAAAAAACTAGGGGACTGTGGCATTGACATCTACACAGTCAAATGGGTCGCTAACTGGCTGGAGGGCTGCACCCAGAGAGTGGTGGTGGATGGGTCATTTTCGATCTGGAAGGATGTGGGCAGTGGGGTCCCCCAGAGCTCAGTCCTTGGGCCCACACTGTTCAACATCTTCATCACTGACTTGGACGAGCAGGTAAAAAGCACCCTGTTCAAATTTGCTGATGACACTAAGGTGTGGGGGCATGTAGGCACACTATACGGGAGGATTAGGCTGCAATCAGACCTAGACAGGTTATGGGGTGGGTGGATGAGAACAGGATGGGTTTCAACACTGACAAATGCAAGGTGCTGCACCTGGGGAGGAAGAATGAGCAGCATACCTAGAGGCTGGGGAACTCGCTTCTCATCAGTGCAGAGGCAGAAAAGGATCTTGGAGTCATCACTGATGCCAAGATGAATATGGGCCGGTAGTGTGAGGAGGCAGTCAGGAAGGCCAACCGCACCTTGTCATGCATCCACAGATGCATCTCAAGCAGGTCCAAGGAGGTGATCCTCACCCTCTATGCAACACTGGTCAGGCCACAGTTGGAGTACTGCGTCCAGTTCTGGGCACCGCACTTCAAGAAGGATGTGGACAACATGGAGAGGGTCGAGAGGAGGGCCACTTACATGATTGGGGGCAGCAGGGCATGCCCTATGAGGAGAGGCTATGGGACCTGACCCTGTTCAGCCTCCACAAGAGAAGGCTGAGGGGGGGATCTAGTGGGCCTGTTACAAACTAGTCAGAGGGGACCAGCAGGCATTGGGGGATTCCCTGTTCCCCCAAGCACTACCAGGAGTGACTAGAAATAATGGTCACAAACTGGCAGAGGGTAGATTCAGACTAGACATCAGGAGGCGCTGCTTCACCCTCAGGGTGGCTAGGATCTGGAACCAACTTCCAAGCGAAGTGGTGCTGGCTTCTACCCTGGGGGTCTTTAAGAGGAGGCTAGACGTACACCTTGCTAGGATCATTTGACCCCAGTACTTTTTCCTGCATGGCAGGGGGTTGGACTTGGTGATCTGCTCAGGTCTCTTCTGATCCTACCAACTATGAAACTATGACTTAAGTTTTGTGATAAAATGTTCTTGTTTGGCAAAATTGCATGAGGTTACTTTGAAAAGGATGAAGAAGAGATTCCTTCCGGTAGCATTATTTGAGTATCATAATATGAGTAATCTATTGAGGCTCCATTTCAGGCACAATCTATGGTATACTCCTAGGCCCCCTCTACATATTATCTATTGCATAATTCACTTCTCAACTGCACCATACATTTAAACTGGCTACATGTACAAATGAACTATTGCGCATTTAAAAAGTCCAACCAGCTATAAAGTTATTGCTTAAAAATGTATAATGACTTTATAGCTGGTTTCTATACACCACAGGTTCAGCAGGGACTGAGAATCCCTGACATCCTCCGGTGGGCTTTAAACTAAGTTCATCAGGGGATGGGGATCCACAGGAGCAAGAGATAATTCAACCAGGTGTAGGACCTGCCCAGGTAAGAGCTCAGGTATATACCAAGGGACCAGTTGTCTCTCAGGAAGGGGGGGTGCCCAGGGCTTTCTCGGGGGGATTAAGGTGTCTCTTCACTAATGCGAGAGGCACGGGGAACAAGCAGGAGGAGCTTGCTCTCCTGCTTGCAAGTAGTAAAATTGACCTGGTTGGCCTAGTGGAGACATGGTGGGATGAAACTTTTGACTGGGCAGTAGACATAGAGGGCTATAGGTTGTTTAGAAGAGATAGGAAGGGGAAAAAGGTGGGGGGGGGGTTGCGCTCTATGTTAGGAAACAGTATACCAGTTCTGCCTTCCAAATGGGACCAGAGGAAGGCTTAACTGAGACCCTATGGGTCAAACTTCAAGGAGGGCAGGGGGAGTGGGATCTGGTGGCAGGGGTTTACTACAGGCCACTACATCAGGAGGAAGAGCTGGATCTGAAATTCTCCAGGCAGCTGGGGGAGGCCATGCATGCAAAGGATGTTGTGGTCATGGGGGATATGAATTACCCTGACATCAACTGGGAGGAGCAGCCGGCCAGGTCTAGCCACTCACAATAGTTCCTGATGTGCATACAGGACCTACATCTCGTGCAGGAGGTACTCGTCCCCACTAGGGAAAACTCCATACTGGATCTGGTGTTAGCCTCTGATGATGACCTGGTCGGGGAGATGCTAGTACAAGGGAAGCTAGGGGACAGTGATCATGAAATGATCCAGTTTGCTATTCAGAGAAAGGTGGGGAGGATAACTTGCACAGTGCAAATGCTTGACTTTAGGAAAGCCAACTTCAATGTGCTCAGGGCAGTAGTCAGGGAGGCACTTGGAGCTCAGGGGGTAGCTAGTATGGGGGTCCAGGAAAGGTGGTCCTTCCTCAAGAAGACTATCCTTGGGGCGCAGCAGGACCCAATTCTTCTGCGCAGGAAGGTGGGAAAAGGGACCAA
>NW_017728931.1:69820322-69828921 GCF_001723895.1 Crocodylus porosus | reverse complement strand
CCTCACTTCTATCCTGGGGAAGGTCTTTGAAAAAATTATCAAGGGCCACATTTGTGAGAGCCCTGCAGGGGAAGTGATGTTGAGGTGTAACCAGCATGGGTTTGTGCAAGGCCGATCCTGCCTGACTAACCTGGTCTCTTTCTATGACCAGGTAACAAAGAGCTTAGATGTGAAGGAGGAATTCAATGTTATCTTCTTGGACTTCCAGAAGGCCTTTGACACGGTGTCCCACCCAATTCTAGTGGGCAAGCTGAGGGACTGCGGCATTGATGAATGCACGGTCACATGGGTGGCAAACTGGCTCTAAGGGTGAACCCAGAGGGCGCTGGTGGACGGGTCAATGTAGACCTGGGAGGGTGTGGGCAGCAGAGTCCCCCAGGGCTCGGTCCTTGGGCCGGTGCTGTTCAACATCTTCATTAGCGACCTGGATGAGGGTGTGGAGAGCACCCTGTTCAAGTTTGCTGGTGACACCAAGCTGTGGGGCAAAGTGAATACACCGGCAGGACTGCATCCAGGGAGACCTGGATAAGTTGGGAAAGTGGGCGGATCTGAACAGGATGCAGTTCAACAAGGACAAGTGCAGGGTGCTACACCTGGGGAAAGGGAACCAGCATTATGGTTATAGGTTAGAGGCTGACCCTCTCAGCAGTACAGAGGCAGAGAGGGATCTTGGCATCATGATTGACTCCAGGATGAATATGAGTTGCCAATGGGATGAAGCAATAGGCAGAACCCTGTCATGCATCAACAGGGGCATCACTAACAGGTCCAGAGAGGTCTTGCTCCCCCTCTATGCGGCGCTGGTCAGGCCGCAGCTGGAGTACTGTGTCTAGTTCTGGGTGCCACACTTCAAGAGGGACTTGGAAAACCTGGAGAGGGTCCAGAGGAGGCCATTCATATGGTTGGGGGCCTCCATGGCCAGCCCTATGAGGAGAGGTTGAGGGACCTGAATCTCTTCAGTCTCTGCAAGGGGAGACTGAGGGGGGATCTTGTGGCTGCCTACAACCTTATCAGGGGCCAGCAGCAGGGACTCGGGGAAAGTCTGTTCACCAGGAGTCACTAGGAACAATGGCCACAAGCTGAGGGAGGATAGGCTTAGGTTAGATATTAGGAAGAACTACTGCACGGTAAGGGTGGCCGGAGCCTGGAATAGGCTTCCCAGAGAGGTGGTGCTCTCACCTTCCCTGGAAATCTTCAAGAGGAGCGTGGATAGGCACCTGGCTGGGGTCTTATGACCCCTTCCACCCCCAGAGCTCGTTTCTGCCCATGGCAGGGGATTGGACTTGATGATCTGTCTAGGTCCCTTCCGACTCATTGGTTCTATGATTCTATGATCCCTGCAGCTGACAGGACTTTTGGTTCTAGTTGCGTATGTGGCACAGCTGGGACTATGAGCACCAGCAGGTGCTGGACTCTTGGTCCTGGCTGCATGTGGTACCTGTGGTTGGGAGTCCTGTCAACAGAGGGGGCTCCCAGCCATGGAAGCCTACTTCTTGCTAATGCAGGGGGAGCCCAGGATTGCCCTACACTAGTAATACAACACATGTCATGGTATGTGGCATGCTGTATGGATCACACATTAGAACCAATAACACCTTTACCTGCATATTTAGAGGGCCCTAGAGCAACACAATTAAATACTGTTCTTTACTAAATGCTTATGACAGAGCCACAATTATAGTCTTAATCAATAGTCTTTTAAAATATATAAATAAATTCAGATGTAGAGCAATTTAATATTAGATTTCTAGAACATTTAGTTTAGCAAGACAGAGTGCTTAAACCTCTTCCCTGAAGTGGTGTATATTACCAATGCTTTCTCTTTAATAGGATCAATAATCTTTCTGTTTATTTTTGCATACATTTTGATAATTTTTCTTGCTGCCTGGTTTTACATTGTGCCTTGGAAACTTTTGACCTTTGAATCTGAGGCATCATTGTGGAAAGAATTGTTCAAATCCCTCGCCTACTAAGGGCAGAAGTTCTGAGGAAAAAGAAAACACACACAAATTGTAAGAAAAATAAATTCACAATCAGTGTTTTTGCCACACTTACTTATAACATTCCTTAAGGGTTCATTTCTATGGTACAATATTGAAAAAAAAATACTCCACAGAGAAATATGCATGGCTTGAAAGGGGATTTTGTATTTTAATTAGTTTAAGAAGATTATAATTGCCAAAAAATTAAGAAGTTATATATAATCTACATTAATATATGTGTATTTATATGTATATACCAATCAAAACCAAGCCTTTAGAAATGTAGACACATGTATATATTTTGCACACATTTATATTAGTTATGAATCAGGACTGGAATAACTTATCTTGCTTGTAGTGTCATGTGAAATGTTTAGAATGTAAATTGAAACCAACCAATTGTATCCTTTCCTTAGAGTTCACTAAAAGGTTAAAAAAGGAACTGGGGCTAATCAGACATTGGGCAAGGCCATTAAACAGGCTGGAACTATTTGCAGCCATGGAGAAAAGTCTTACTGGCACTTCATTAATATTGAAGAGCTTTCAGTAGTTGTCTCTGACATCACTTTATGGAGGAAACTGCTTCTTTTTGGAGGAAACTTTACATTTGCCTTCTCGCTTGGAAATAAAATAGTTCCTGGACAGACATGGGAGCAAAGAGTGGTCATAATTGGACTGTTGTTTGAGGTAGGATTAGCAGGGTTTTTAAATGATCAACTGAAACCTTAGGCCTGGTAGAAACCATGAGGCATCATGAGGATGGTAGTTATTAATGGATCTCAGTTGCCTGTTGGAAAGTGAAAGGAAAAAGCATGACTGTTCTTATCTCTTCTCCACTCTTTTTGTTTGCTACCATATTTCTCTATTTGGTGTGATTCATTGTGTTTATGCTGTACTCATCATGTAAGTACTATGGGACTCCCAGTAGTGCATTAAGCAACATGAATGTCTTTTCTTTTTAGAAGAAAGGGTAAGGCAGGGAGAGCATGGTTACAGAAAGCGACCAGGCTGCTATAAGACAACCCTGAGCCTCATTTGTATTCAGTCTTCCTGCTGAAAATGTCACCCGCTTAGCTGGTTGCTGGCCCACTGAGTTATGCCATATGCACTCTTTTACGAAGCTACGAGAAAACATACGTGTAAATTTCTGGGGAATAAGGTCTAAGTTTTCAGGATCAGGTGATTCCTCTGGGCTAGCAGGTTTAAGGTTAAAGTTGAAATGACAAACAGATTGAGGAAGCTAATACTCATCATATCATATGCTCTTAACTAACTACTTCCCTATTGTTCCAGTAGTAGGCAGTAGTGGCAGTGTGTGTCTCTAGTATTTTTTTTACCTATGGCATTTAATATGGTGTTGGTGTTTTGTGAATTGTTCCTTGTCATCCCGGGTGATGATCTGCATGATCTGGGGGTTCTTTCAGCTAACAATTGCCTGTGAATTTAGGGGCCTAGACTAGGTGACCCAGTGGTCCCTTATTCTCTAAAGAACTCTTGGAAGCATAAAATACATTATCTTAGATATCGCATACAAAATCACCAGAACAATGGCCAGAATGCTTCAGAAAAGTGGGAAAGAGGCACACACACTATGGCAGTCATCAAATTGGTCAGTGAAAATACTTCCTACTTCTGGAGTCATTACCGATCTCAAGGACTTTTCAGGGGGATATCTTTCCTTGATTTAGAATTGTAGGGCCTGGGCAGTTATTAACCTTTACATGTGCAAATGAAAGAAGTAAACTAGTGATGTAAATTCCTATACCACCATAACTTTAGCCAGCTGAGTAAAGCCATAAAGTCAAGGGTAAAACAGAGCTAGTGTAAGTTATACTGTTATGAATATCATCTGTCCACAGTTTGTTCCAGGGTAGCCATTTCCTCAATGCAAACAGGATACTGCATGCGCCACCACTGTCTAGCAGCATGGCACCGTAAGAGTTTCCTTCTTGGTGTAGCTACTCTGTGATAGATGAGCGTCTATCCTTTCAGGATCCTGATGGAACTTACACCAGTGTAAAAAGAAAGTGTAAGTTATACTAAGGTCCCTAATATGGTGTTTCAGTGTTAATTTAGTAGGTAAATTCTTCACAATGGAAAGATTTCTCCGTGACCAGATGACTGTGACTGTTTTAAGTAGCAGATCAGAGACAGATCCATTTTTCACGCAAACTGGGGTTAAACAAAGATGTGTCATTGCCCCACATCTGTTCTTTGTTTATTTGACAATCATCCTGGTTGTTATTAAGGAGTGCCTTCCTTCTGGAATTGACATTGAATACTGAATAGATGGAGGCCACTTCAATCTGGAACATTTTTACACAAGTCCAAAGTACTTAAAATCCTTCCTTGATTTCAGTATGCCAACAGCTGTGTCATCCTTTTGACTCACCTCCCCAAATTACTATTAAGAGAAAGACCTTGTAGGTAAGTTGATCGCTTCCCTTACCTTGGTAGCTACCTCTCAGGGAGTGAACCAACAAGGGGATCCAGCACAGGATCCAGTGTGCAAGTGCCTCCTCTAGGAAGTTGCTTTGGCATGTCTTTATTCATTACAATCTCCAGAAAGACGCCAGGTCTACCATATAGTCATCATCCGCACCCTCTTCTATGGATACGGAATGTGGATAACCTACAGTCATCATCTCAAGAGCCTGGAGAAGTACCATCAACAATGCCTCCAGAAAATCCTTCACATCAAATGGCAAAATCACTGTACAAACTCCAGCACGCTTGCTCAATCCAGTGTTACCAGAATTGAGTCAGTGATCTTTAAATACCAACTTTGCTGCCCCAGACATTGTGTGCAGATGCCTGACTCCTGAATCCCAAAACAAGTGCTCTACTCCCAGTTTAGTTATGGCCTAAGATCTCACAGTGGCCAGAGGAAACACCACAAGACCACAATGAAGGCATTCCTCATGAAAAACTATGCTAACATCAAGAGTTGGGAGGAGCTGGCTGCGAACTGATTCCAATGACACTACACACTCACCCAAGTGGCAGCCCAATTTGAGGTAGAGGGTCTTGCCCTTGAAGCAGAGGAGAGCAGAGGAAGGAAAAGGAGAGGAATTCCAGCCTACAGCCCTATTGTTCTTTGTGGGAAGACCTGCAACTTTTACAGACAGGTCTATGGAGAAAGGATTGGCCTCCTAAGTCACTTCAAGACCCATCAATGAGTTGTGGTAGAGGTAATCTAACTGAGGGACTGCTGCTGTCACTTATGAACTGCGGTAGTGTTGAAATTAGGGATGAGTCTGACAGGTATCCCACAGCATTGTCAAAATGCAGTTGAAAGCTCCTTTCTCATCACCAACCATTTTGCAAAACACACTATTTGCTGCCCACATGTACTTTGTAGACAGCTCCGATTTAGAGCTGGGAGGAGGATATTTGGGCACTGATCCTTTTTGGGACACCACTCCCAAAGGACAAGAGCTTGGGGAAGGGGACAAAAGAAGTAAAGGAATTGTTTTTGTGTCACAGATGAAGTTTTCCATGAAAGAGTGGTGAGGTGAATGGCATGTGCTGATATTTGTTTGACTACTATATATTCTAAAAGTCAGATAAATATTGACTTTACAAATCCCTGTTGTAATCAATATTCTTCTATGTACAAAAGGTTTGCAAATAATAATTATGGCTGTTTAAGTATATCTACCACCAAAAGCCGGGAAATCACTATTTAAATCCCCACCCCAGCTCTGCAGTCTACCATAACAATTTTATGCAATGAAAGGTAGAAGCTTCTTATTTCTTACCACCTGAGCTACCTTAGGGTCACATTATAGCCTGGCTCACATAAGGATACACAGAAGCCCCCTACATGTGAGGGATAAAAAGCTTCATTAATTCTCCTGACTTTGTCCAAGTGAATGGCTGGGTGGTATAATGGCTGGCTGCTTGGCTTCTCTTCCCAGAACTCTTGGTGAAGTGTTGTAAACCTGTCAGTGTTCACTCTCTCCCTGATGCAGTGTGAGAACTGGAAGCATGTTGCTGCAGTCCCTTTTGCTCAGGGACTCGTATTAACTGTCTTTCACTGTTGGGTTTTCCCCTGTCATTATGCAATTCAGAACCAAGTTCTGCTTTCACTATTTGGGTGTGTTTCCCATTAACTTCAGCTGACATTGTCCCTTTATAATTGAGAACAGAATTAGTATGGTAGTATTTTAATAATAGCACTAATGTGATAAGCTTCTTGTGCTTTTTTGTACTAGCTTTAAGACACGATTCTTAGTTTGAAATAGACATTATATTTATTATATTTATTTTGCTTTTAAGGCATTGTTGGAATAAATACAACATTTACTGAATCCCATAAAAAATATGGGAAGGAATTTTGAAGCCACTATCCTTCAGACTTCTCTACTAAAAAGTGAATAAACTGAGCATCTAGTTTGAATCAATGTGTGATTGAACTGATATTCTAAATGCTCACGAAGTGAGCAGTCAGAATAGGCCAGGCCTGAATAACGGATGTGTTGAGTGTAGGCAATAACCAGATACAGAAACAGAAAGGATGAAAGTTTTAACTGTTTAGAAGTTAGTTGTGGTAAGATGAAAAGGAAGGGGTACCCAGAATGAATTATTTTGGTTTATGAACTTGTAGCCAGCTGTGGCACCAAAAGAGGATTTCAACTGGGGAAAAAGGTTAAAGTGGAAGAAAATCAGTGTATGTTAGTCTGGGTGGAGTATTATCCTACCATGATTATACTTCCACTGGTACCCAAGCTGGCTCTGAATGATTTAGTTGGAGTATTTCTGCCTGGCACTACGTTTGTATTGCACACCAGGATAGAGAAAGTCAAACTGGTAGGTGGAGCAAGTTAGCATAGCTAAATAAGGAGAGCTAGGAGGCAATGCTTGCTAGTGGGAGAAGAACAAAAGAGGTGCTTATAGTTTGCAGTGGATCAGGGAGCCAGTGACCAGTCCATAATCTCTGCTTCCAAAATGGCTTGACAGAAGTGGGACAGGGCAGAGTCAAGCAGTGTGGTAGCATCCCCTGGCAACCTCTGGACTCCTGTCTCCTCCGGTTCCTTGAGCCCCTTGCCTGCTACGCTTTTGACAATATTTGAACTTGCAAAGATTGGGAGGCTGCCCAAGGCCCAGAGGGAAACCCCTTGTCACCTCTCTCTCTATTGATGATACCAGGTGCCCTAAGGGCTGCATTTGTGGTCTCTGACCTTCTCTACAGCCATACCCATGCCTTGCAGATGTTATAAGTCATTCTCAATGGGCTTTTTACCCTAATTACTACTTGGCCCTTTAGCCTTTGAGTCTTTGTATGAGTGGTAGCCTTCCTGGTCTCAGCTCCTTTTATCTAGATGGGTTCTTTTGCCTTAGGACCATGCCCTGGGGCCTCAGCTTCTGGAGCAGCTCCTTTTTTTCCTTCTCTCGGGTTTGGGCAAGTTGTTCCTCCTGTGTTCTGTGTCGCTGCCCCCTGGTAGGGCTTACTGACATGCCCCCCTTCCAACCTGGGGTTGCCATCACCCAGCTCGCAAGGGTCCTGGTTCTGCCCCAGGTTTCCCAGGTGGTCACTCTCCCTTTGGAAAATTAAGCTTCCTACCAGGATTTCATGGGTGGATGCTCCTCTCATAGAGCTCGACTCCCTGGTCACTTGTGCACCTCTACGGTGTGCCCTTATCTAACCCCAGCTGCTGCCATATCCAGGCCAGGTAAGTCAATGGCTCTCACAAGCGTTTGTTCTTAGGACTAATGAGCTATTCTGTCCTTCATGCTGCCTCTTAAGTTTATGGTCTTCAGCCCTTATCTTGGCTGTTTATTGGCTTACACAGCAGCCATTTCAGCAGTGTTTCCCCCTTTTCAGTAACAGGAGCCTCTGGGTCCCTGTTACAGGGCCTCAATGGTCAGTCAAATTCAATTTCTTAGTAACTGAGCAATTTTAAAGAAACAATAACAATAACTCAGGGGCTGAAAGTATCATGTGATCTCTTATGACTGAATACATGTGAAAATAAGTCAGTCAATAATAGACTATCCCTGAATCTATATGTACAGGTCCTAAATGATGAAAGTTTTGGCCAAATTTTCAGGTTATATTTTTTATCAATTTTTGAAAATTCATATGGATGATGAAGGCTGGCTGCCTGTGCACTCTTTTAGTTACCTGGCTAGATTTGAATTTTTTTCTCAGATCTAGGTATTGGGTATGCAGTGAATCTTATAAGAGCTTATTCATCATATCCTTATTCTTATATATCCATTTTTTATACTTGAAAATCCCATTACTTCTCTTTAATCTAATACATTATTGATTCACTTCATTTTGGAGGATCTGGTTTATTTTTTTCTGTCTCTTTAATACTGGCTGTATTTAATAAAGCCTTGATTTTTTTTCTCTGAAAGAGTTCATAATAATTTTGTTAATTTACATACATAAATCATTAAAATTACTCACCTCTGTTATTTACCCATCTTTAGGTGTAATTTTATTATGTAATTTAAGAGAAACAAAGGATACTGGCTTTTTGTTTTTTAAAGAAACGAGCAAGGCTTACTCTTTTCTTTTAAACCCACATCTCTACTTCCCAGGAGTGTGCCAAAATTCTGTTTTAAATATCTACTTTTTTTTTTGGATCTAGGTCTAAATCCATGGA
>NW_017728931.1:69772346-69820222 GCF_001723895.1 Crocodylus porosus | reverse complement strand
ACCCCATGGCCCCCCACATCCCTCTGTAGCCACCCACATCCCCCCACCCTCCTTTCCATCCCCTTCTGCAAGTCCCACACCCCCCAGCACACACACTCCATGCCCAGCTGCCAGACAGGATGAAACCTACTGGCAGGAGTGGTGGGTGCAGGGGAAGTTGTCCTCACATCTTGGTTACTGGAAGGGACACAGGGAGCTCTAACTGCTCTATGGTAACAAAACCAAAGGCAAACAGCAAAACATATAGATATTTAGAATTCATTTTATTATGATGGTAGAGACACTAGTAGGCTTCCAAATTGCTTTAACATTGTAGATATATTAATAAAACTTCGCCCAACTGATTGGTGTCTCTCTCTCTCACTCTCTCTCTATGTATAATGGTCTTTTGTTTTAATTGTGGAGGAACATGGATTTCAGGGTATTTCACAGAGTGAGTTTGGTATTTTTTTATCAGGGATTTTTCAGTTTTCAAATAGGGCACACCAGAATTCCTTCTAGGGAGGCAAGTGGCAGGACCCAGGCAGAGGAGCCTGCTCAGAGCTGGCACCTTGGTCCCAGCTGGACATGGCTGACCTCTTGGCCAAATGGGGCCAGGAGGACATGCTTTGACAGTTCAAAGCAGGCCACCACACCTGGAACATCTTCTGGCGATAGCAGCACAGATGACTAGGCAGGGGGCACACATGGTAGTAGTGTCATACAAAGGCCAACTCTGCAGCTACAGCCCACTGGTAGCTGGCTTCTACTGGCTGTGCAGTCCCCATCCAGGTCTGGCAGGTGCACAGCCAGGCAGCAGCCCCCACTGTCAGACTGCTGCAGTGGGTAGAGGGTGCAGGGAACTCTCAGGGCTGCTTCAGGAGTTCAGCTGGCATAAAGGGTAGTGTCCCAGGTACCAGTTGGATGGGCCCTAGAAGCTCCTGAGAGTGAGTAGCCTTGAGCTACTTGACAGGGCAGCTTTTTGTACTGATAGGGCCAGGACAGGTCAGTTTTTTATATTGCTGGGGACAGCACAGGTGCTGGCCCTGGGCTATGGCTCCCCTTGGCTGTAGATCCAGGAGGAGCCAGCCAAGATTATTTTGCCCAAAGTGGCACAATTTGCAAAGTGGCACACCAAAGTGCATGTCCGGGCATGTGTGCTGAGGGAAAAAGCCCTGGCCCAAATTTGCACCACTTCTATTTGAGCTGCTGCAAGCGCACATGCTTGCATGTGTAGATGCACCCTGGAAGTTTAAAATCCCAAAGACAAAGAACAGGGATCTGGAGTAAAGGTTAAGAAACAGTTCACGAGCATGAGGCAGACTGAAAGCTAGATGAGCTCCACAGTAGGAATGGGCCAGAGGAAAAAGGGTCCTCTACAACCCAGAAAACAGATATCAGTTTGGTTTGCTGATCTGTTTATTTTGTTAGTAAGGAGTGAGCTTGCATATTAAAAAGGATCTTCTGAAGAGACCCCTTGGGGAAACACCAGGCTGCCAATAGGCAGCAGGCTCACTAACCCATTTACATCTATATTAACATTTTTACCATCTACCATCTTGCTTGATGGTTTTGAAAATAAAATTATTCTTGTTTTACATGTAGTCAAAAACACTACTTAGCAATTATTATACTTAGGGCAAAATCCGTCCATGAAATGTGCTGGGTAGATATAACATCCAAAGCACAAGTAATTTCTTACCTCAGTTTTAACACAGAATTGGAAGTTTTCCTGATGCTTGCAGCACTAACTGGCTGCTTCATTTGTATCAAAGCATATAAAAATGAATTTAGCTATAGTCAATTCATTTGACCATAAATGGTCAAATGAATGAATTTCAACCCTGTATATCCAAACACCATCCAAAATAAAGGCTATGGTAGATGTCAAAAAGATTTTATTTTTTGAGATAAATATTTATTTTAATCCATTTTATGTAAATAGTTTCTGTCCCAGACTCAGAAAGGTTTGTCCTTTAATAACTATTTATTTTTAAAAGAATGAAAAAGAAATCCATAATCCAAATGAGGAAGGAAACAAATGCAGCTGGCCGGATGTAATGTTAACCCATATAACCTTATAAATCAGCCACGAGATAGGCAAATATTATATGCAACTCTTTGTCTTCAGGGACTCCAACAAATCATCCCAAAAGTATCACACATCTTCCCTGAGAAAAGAAATGAGCTTTGAAGTCGGGTCTTAAAGGTCAACATATTCAGGCAAAATTGGACTATGGTGGGGAATCTGACTTCTCAAGTTTAGGATCCTCCAGTGATTGCTCTGTCAGCAGCTGCCTCTTTTTTAAATAAAATTATTTCAGCTTGAGTGCCTTTGCTGACCACAGCTGTGGTGATACCATAGAGGGAAAGGCTGTCTTGTACATAGGCGAGCCCTAAATTATTGAACGATACTTTCTTCCCCACACCCTCATGAGTGCTGTTTTGAGGATGTATCCATTCATGTATGTGAAGTACTCACATGCAACACTGATAAGAGCCACGTCAAAATCTCTAAAGGCCCAAAGATTCATTTGTCAGCATAAATATTGCCAAGAACATGAAAGAAAAGCATTAAACCTTGAAAATGCATACTTAGGTCCAAAAGGAGAGAGGAATTTGAGGAAATATCCCTTTCAAAGTAAAATCCATTAGCATGTTAATAACATCCCCATCCCAAGAGGTCCCTTTTCCCTGGTTGCATTGTCTGTATAAGCTATTCCTTTTACATCCAATTTAAATTTACATTAATATGAATTATAAAGAATATAATATGTGGAGGCAAAGTCATAGTCCATCTCAAAAATTACATATTCCCTCCATCTTCTGCTGTTTGTAACACTATGTTTAAGCCAGGGGCAGCCAGAGGAACTGGAAGCAAACTTAACTTTCCTGAGGCTATTATTAAAGCTGTTCTGTTACAGTACTATTTGGTATGATTCACTGGATATAGGAATTCTATTCTACGAATTGAGAAAGCTATACTATATAGTATGTGTAGACTGCACACTCCCATCATTTTGCATCTGGTGCACATTAGGTTATATGTGTTATGTCTGGGGGATTCTTTTATCTAAACCTAGTTTTAGGTTGGGTCAACATACATGTCTCCTTTTATCTCCATGATCTTTTGG
The DNA here is from genome assembly GCF_001723895.1 of Crocodylus porosus. Classification (NCBI taxonomy): domain Eukaryota; kingdom Metazoa; phylum Chordata; order Crocodylia; family Crocodylidae; genus Crocodylus; species Crocodylus porosus. The sequence goes on along the minus strand of NW_017728931.1, from coordinate 69,817,109 downwards.
AAGAGTGCAGGCTTGTCCATGGTTCTTTCCTTATCTGTGATTGAACTCTGCTTCTGTATGAATGTGTCTTTTGTCATTGGATGCTGATGATGGATAATGATAATTAGATGCTGCATGGGGCAAATGCAGGATTTTGTGGTGAAGTAGGAGGATATTTGCTCAGAAGTGGCACACTTCACCAGACTGGTTAATAACAGCATGCTCTGTTTTGGTCTGTAGTTCTGTGTTTTGAAGTTGGGCCTTAACATTTGGAATGATAGGGTGCACAGATGGCTTTGATAAGCTAAAGTAATCTTATCAGGTTAAACGACATCCAAAATGTTGAAGGGATATTTCTTTGGTGGTCATGTAAAAAGCAAGATCTGTTATCATGATGTTCTTAGCTTACTCAGGGCACAAGAAATAAATCTACTCGATGCTGGTCAGGAGGAACAGCAAAACATGCAAAATCACAACTAAAAATAGCCCATCATTTACCTAGGGAGAGGATCCAGGTATTTAAAACCATTCCACACTTAGATTACTAAGGGGATAGCAAAACAGCACAGTGCATATTAATTAGAGATACCCATGCTAGCTACCAGATGCAGTAGAGCCAAGATAGCTTTACTCTATTGGAGTAAATTAGCTTACATGAGTAAGTGTGCCTGCTAATGTGGCTATAGAGCTTTCACTGTCCAAACTATTTTTTTAGAGCTGGAATGCTTATCTTTACCCCACAGTGCAGTGCACTGTGCTACACAGAAGTAACCTAAAATTAGATTTGAGGAACAGATAAAAGAAGATTTTTAAGAAGATCCGTTGCCATACTGGTGTGGAATAGGAGACATCTTATTTCATTATCTTGAGAACATAAGATGAAGGACTGGAAGAAGCTACTAAATCCAACCCCTGTTATTACAGATAATCTTGCCATATAATCTCTTTCATAATCTTATTAAGTCCTGTCCAAAACCTATGGTTCTGGAGATGTGAATCTGAGCCTTTTTCCTGACTCATGCCAAAGGCCACTTCCAGTTAACCCACCTGTAAATGGGTACCTGGTCATGTACAGTGAGGAGTTAAAGGGAGTTGGATGTGATGTTTCTTTGCATGTGCTATTACTCCAGACAGAGCATACCCTAGCCATGCCAGCCCAATAATGTTGCAAGATTTGGGAGGAAGTTTGACTACTTAAATGCGGTTGATTAAACTAAAATAGTTCTCATACAAAAAAAAAGCCATTAATGTATTATCAATAGGGAAATTCTAATATTGAATCCTGCTTTATGATGGTTTATAAATTATCCAATATTTACCAAAAGGAAAAATGCTCAAAGATGCATCCTGACCACATAAGGCTGTTTTTTAATTTTAAACAGTTTTTAATCTCTTTGTATTGGATTACAAAATATCAATCCTCTCCTCCTTTACTCTGAATAAGGGTAATTAAAATGATACATCATAAAACATATTATAGAATTAAAAATTAAAGGGATTCAATGAAAAATAAGTTAGTTTGGGGGACACATTACACTGTCTTATAGTTTAGGACTGTTACAATATTTTACTATTTTATTTTGGCATCAAGGCAAGAGGCTAGGATTTCTTAGGATGATATCCTTTATTGGACCAACTGTGTAGTTGGGATGAAATTAGACAAGCTATCAAATTCAAGGCAGCTTCTAGGTAATACTTTCTTAGGTGTCTAGTTTTTTTAGACAATACTTGAGGAGCCTTTGCATCCCACCTTTAGTCAAAGACTCCACTAAGCAGCAGAGCATATGGGAGTTATGCATGGCAATGCTAGTGTTGCGGAAAGTAGGTAGCTTGGAGCAATCTGCTGAAGGTCAGGCAAGAAATCTGCTGAGAGACAGGGTTTTAACCATTTTAGGCAAGTCCCCTTATGACTAGAGCAGCGGTTCTGAACTGGACATGTATCCCCAGGGAATATGTGAAGCTTTATTAGGGGACACGTGAGATATATTTCATACATGGTCTAACACAGGTTGAATGGCCTAAAAACTTAATTTCCCATTGAAAGGAGGTACGTGAAGTGTCACTCTGAGACCAAGGGGTACGTCGACTGAAAAAGGTTCAGAACTGCTGAACTAGATCGTCCTTCCTCCCATCCTTCTTCATAAACATAAGCCCTTTTGGAACAGTGGCTGACATAGAAATCAAAGAAGAGCCTGAAATCTTCAAAAAAAATGAAAAGGAAGGACTTAATTCAAGGATCGAAGAGAAATATTAGACACCTAGCATAGACAAGTAGAAGAGAGTATTATGAGTCTCACTTTCGTCTCTGATTCATATTAAGATCCTGTGTGGGTAGTACGTGCCTTTTGAGTATCCAGTGCTGATTTGATCCCCTTATGTGAAATTTGTATGGCCTTACTGGGGTGCTGAAATGTAAAATCTGCCCCTTCACTTCTAATGTATTCCAATGCAAGAGGAAGCTATATAGTCTCCAGTACTCTGGTATACATCAACAGAAGCCAGGGATCAAAGGTTTCAGCAACTAGGTAAAAACAAAACAAAACAAAATTCCTTTTGTTTTCAAAATTCTCCATAGACTTGCTTTAATCTACTGCATATAACCTCTATTTCTTTCAACACTCACTTAACAGCAGCCTTTCAACACACTTAAAACTCTTGATTCTACCGATCCATAGCTCCATCTTCTTGAATTTCTGGCTTATTTAAAGCCTTATAGAAAAACAATCTTTTCCCCTTGCTGATACCTTTTAATTTATTTCCCCCTCATCTATTGTATAATTTATTAGTCAAATCCGTAACTGTATTATTTAAGGCTGTAAAGTGCTTTTTAAATATATATTTTAATGAATCATATAGTAAATAAAACTCTATTGCATATTATTGTTCATACCTAGTACTTTCTACAACAACACATAGTAACTGCAACTATCAAATTTACCATGCTAAACTATTAAATCTACTTTGCTTGATCTGTGAAAGCATTATCCTTTATGTCTCTCAGTTCTTCATACGTTGACTGTGTTGCTCTGTTGAGGTCAGGGAAAATACAAACCTTTTCCTACACATAAAATATACCTTTTTTATTTTACACTTGTAACACATTTTCTCCTTGGTCTTTTACCTCCCTAATATATACCACACTTGTGTCTTTGAGCTGTTTCTTTCTTTCTAGTTTCTCTTAAGAAGGAAGCCAATTTTTCAGTCTTAGTAGGTTATCATTGCATTCAAGCAAGTTTGGGTGGTTAATGTATCATGTGTACCATAAAATCAGGGAAATCTTAGTAAGAGTAATTATAATGTACTGTTATTAATAGGTACGCAGAAACATACACCCCCGAGTGCCTAACAACAGTAAGCAAAAATACAGCTTTTTTTTTAAAGCAACATAACCCAATAATATAGAGAACCAATTAAATCGAAATAAAAGTACAAATGATATCTAATTGTACCCTAAATGATCACTGAGCTACATGCAATGGAGAGAGAGAAGATTTCTTGAAATTTTGAGTAAAAAGTTCCCAGAATGGTTCATATATTGAGGAAAATATTCCACAAGCACGGGCCCTCAACATGCATGGTTTTGCCTCCAAATCTTTCAGGCAGCAGTTGGGTTGTTGTTGGTGAAAATAACTCAGATTGTTGATAGGACCCATATCATTTAAAAGGCAATAGTATGTAAGATTTCATTTGTGCAGTAAACCTAGGTCTCTAAACAACTTATTAATCTGTCCACCAGCAAATTACAAAACAGATTTTTTTTTTAATTGGAATTTAAATTTTTGACCACAAAGACCTGAGCCTTATTCAATGACTGTTGTCCTAAGAAACATTTATGTCAAATCAACTTTTAGTTATGGTGTAATTAAATCTGATCCAATGTCCAGGGCATGTGAGAGGGAGGGGGCGGGGGGGAATAGGGGCAAAGGGTGGGGCCTGGTAGCTCAGGGAACCAGTCAAATGAGATTACTCACTATTTCATGTTCCCAGAAGAGGAGGGAGAAGGGCTGGGGAGGAGGGATGGCAAAGGAAGGGGACTTTCAAGATTTATCAGGCTACAACATTTTGCTCACAGGCCTTGCCAATACTAATTCAAGTAAGTGGGAGTTTCTACATTGACTTCAGTGGATTTTAGATAGGACTTGTAGCGTGTTTCAATAATATATGATCCTGCCCATTCTTCAGTGGACCTGTTTTTTGTTGAGGTATACGGAGATGACATTTGACTCTCAAGAAATAAACTTAATAGACTCATCATGCTCAGCTCTGTGAGAAAGATGTGGACCCAAAGGTCTGGTCTTGGTCCACCTCTAATTTTACAGATTTCCATCTGTAAGTGACTTGCTCAAAGTCATACAGGCAATCATCATCATAACCAATAATAGAAACAAATAGGTTATGGCTTCATTTCCTAGATGTTCAGTCCTATGTTAAATCCAACTGTAACAAAGGTACAGGACTGATAAAACTATTAAAACCATTTGATTTGCTGTGGAAACTTTTCCAGTTGGTTGTATATTGATTTGATAACAAAAATATTAAAGAATATTATGAAATGTTGCAATCCTGAGAGAGATTTGACAGGTAAAGTTCTCTTTGAAACAACCTTTCTTTCCTCCTGCTAGACACATTCTGTAAAATGAAAATAGTATGACAAGTGAGAAACCTCACACAGTTCTGCCGTAAGTGCTGGAAACTGTTATTCTAAACTTCCTTTCTTGTAGCTGTTTCTTTTAACCTTCAAAGGTTTCCACACCATTCCTAAATATTTCAGACAGAAATAGATTGGCTACTATACATTTAAATGGTTTTCATTTTTTGTGGATCATCTCAGAGTTAGCCAAGTATTTAGCTGTTTCAGATTTCCAAATAAAGTTATTCTACATATTTACATGTGGATCACAAATGTGATCACTAGAAAAATAGTAATAATATTTTGCACACCTATTTGGGTCGGTTATTCAAAGATCTCTTAGTAGTCAGGCAATGAAAGATTTTAATTATTAAACTGTTATTTTTTCACAGTTTCAGAAATGTATCTATTTAGTGTTCTTTTACAAATTAGTAATATGTAGAGCCTGTTAGTTTAGTGTGTTCTCAATTACCTTTGTTAATCTTTGTAAAGGTTTGTAAAGCTGTTTTGCAAAGCAGCTGAATATAATTTTGAATGTTTCTCTATGTAGTTGAGGCAATTGCTCGTCACCTGTCAAAAAGAGGTGGCATTTACTTGAAAGCATCTTTCTTGGTATGACAAGTTGGATTGCTTGTGCAATGCCAGATGTGTACAGAATACAGCATACTCCGAGGTTAGTGGTGATTCATTACAAAAATGTTCCTTCATCGCAGGTGGTTATTAAAAGTAAGAATGAAAACAGGTTTCCTAATTTTATATTCTGGTTCCAGGTATTTTTGTCTAAAAAACCTGTTTATAACTTAGAGCTATTTATCTTTTGGAGCCTCTAAAAATGCAGCTATTATCTAGGTGTCTTGGGGGTCAAAGGAGCTGTACAATTTTAGTATGAATTGGAATCAATTGAATTATATCTAAGCCTGTTAATCAAAGATTATGAGGATTATTATTACTAAGTGAAACCATATGTTTGAAATGAGTACTTAGTGTGTTTTAAATATGAAGATCTCCTCTAGTGCTTGCCAGTATCTCAAGTGTAAAAATAGCTAGTGGCATAATTTGGAGGGGCATTTGAAAAATTTCTATGCTCAGGCAGTGACACCACAGTAATTGCTCTTGTTTTGCCAAAAACTGAATTCAGAGACTTCATCCTGCCTCCTCCATGTATAAGGAAAATGCCAGAGCCATGGGGAAAAGGGCTGGGTTCTCTCTCTCTCGGCCCTCCTTCCTTCCTTCCAGCTCCTGCCATATCCTGGGTCCTCACCAGGCTGCTTTTTGCTTTTTAATTTGTGTGGGAAGTTGAAGTGTTTGTCACATGTATGATTGGATAGAGCAGGATAGGAATCATTTGTTTATAGAGGGCTTTGGTCTGTACGACCATGTGGGCAATGTCCTGACTGCATAGTGGCATGTTAGGCATGACGTGTGATACAGTGAAGGTGTCTGTCACAGTGTGATGTTATGAATGTAATGACGTGGTGTTCTTGGTTTGACGGTAATTTGTTTGTCTTTACTTTGTATATTGGATCTGAACCCCAGAGGGGCCAACTTTTTGTACCCCAAACCCCTGAATACAGTAGTTAAAAGTAAAAAGTCCTTTGTTCCTTCCTTCCATTTTGGATGCTTCAGACAAGGCTTGCTTGGAGCTGCATGGGGCGATCCTGAGCATAAGACTCCCCGGCTTCCTATCTCTCTTCTTTTCCAACTATCACCTGTCTAAAGGTCTTTTGCTTCTGTTTATCTCCCTTTCTGATTCTTTTCTTGCATCTTTGCAGTGTTTTTTCTTCTTTTTCTCTGCTGTCTGTCCCCTTCCCCTTCAGTTCCAATTTCTTTGTCTGCGAGTTGCTACTTCACAGCTTTTTTCTTTACTGTTTCTTTTTCTTTCTTTCTCTCTTTTGCTCATTTGTTGTGGGGAATTATCTTTTTCTACATCTTGCCTTTCAAGGGTTGCTCTTAATCCCCCCCTTTTCTTTTCTTTTTCTTTGTCTGTTTTTTTCCTAACCCTCATAAGCACCCCCCCCCCGACTCTTTTCACGCCACCCTTTTCCCCCTCCCATTTAGTTTTTTTATGGCTGCATTCCCAGACACTTATCTCTGTAGTTGATACATACTCTTTTTTTTTTGTTCCTTTAGTTTTAGCTTTTGGGATTAACACTGTCCTAGCAGGAATGGCTGCGTCTACACCCAGCAGCTGGCATGGGGATGCCTCTCAAGACCTCCCCCTTACCCATAGATTGAGGGTTCACACTCCTCCCTATGTCGGGGTCAAGGTCTTCATAGGTGCCCTAGCTGGTGTCCTAGGACAGTGTAACATATGTTATGTGGGTTGTGTTAGCAGTGATTTACCTGAGCGCTGCCACCCTAGTCAACAAGGTGTGCGTGGAGGGCCTGGGCCATCGCAGGCATACACTATTTTGTCACACACCTAGATACCCAGGCTGTGAGGGTGGTGATTTCCAGTGTGGCCCCACATGTGTCTGACCAAGGGACTTGAGCCCTATGGGGTTCCTACGAGTCCCTTTCAATGGGCCGGAAGCATTCCAGCCTGTCCCCTACAAAGACTGCCACTAAGAAGAACAAAGAGAGGACGGTGAAGGGTGCCTTTCAGGACACCCCATCTCCACTGGGATGTTCCCTGGGCAGTGCTAGGAACATCCCTGCTGGAGAGCCTGACCCTGCTCTAGCTGTCATGCCGGCGACCCTGTTGCATGTGACCATGGACAGAGGCAGCTTGGAGGCTGGGGAGGCAATGGTGGGGGTCACCAACCCCTTGGCTATCTCCCAGCTTCTGGAGTTTGGTGGCAGTAAAAGTAGAGTGGGGCATGATAGGCCTTCCCCGACCTGTCTCTGCTATTTTGCTCTACTCTTGGGTGCTCACTCTTCCACCTACACCTTACCTCACTCTTCCTCTCCCATACCCACACCCATGGCAGCCACGACCATTGGCACTTAACATCAATGGCTGTCAAGATCTGGTGAGACGGGAAGCTGTCCTGGAGCTCCTATATCAGAAGTGACTGGCTGCTGCCTTCCTCCAGGAAACACATTCTGACAGGCTCAACCAGGTGGCTTGGGGAGGCCTGGAGAGGCCACTTGTTCCTGAGCCATGGCACCAACCTTAGCCCCGTTGTTGCGACTCTCCTATTGCTACAACTACAGCATGATATGGCGGTGGCATGGGAGGTCATTCCTGCTGACTGGCCACCTGCTGACTGTCCGCATCACCCTAGCACAACACCACCTGCTACTTGTCAATGTCTATGTACCCACTGATGGCCAGGAGAGGGTTGCTTTCTTTGATACCTTGGCCATCCTCCTGCATGTTCTTAGTGAGGATGATGACCTGCTCCTCATATGTGGGGACTTTAATCGCACCATTGATGCCTCGCTGAACTTCATGGGGCCTGAGCCTCACCTGCCCTCAGCCCACAAGCTGCAGTCTGCCCTGGAGACTGCAAGCCTCGACATCCAGTGAGCCCTGCATCCTGATGCACACCAGTACACTTGGGCCAGGATGAATGCTGGTGGTTTCACCATGGCTTGCCTTGTCTGCCAGGCACCATCTGCCACTCCTGTACAGTGGCTGCATTGTTCCTTCGGGCCTATCAGATCATGGCCTAGCCTGCTGTGAACTAAGCCTGCTGGGGGGGAACCTGTGTGTGGGCACCCTATTGGTGCTTCAACGTCAGCCTGCTTCAAGACTTCTACTTTCAGGACTGCTTCACCCACTTTTGGTGGGGCTGGGAGGCCATGAGACTGAGCTATTCCTCAGCTATGGTGGAATTTGGACAAGGTATGGATCCAGGCCTTTTGCCAGCAGTACACCCAGCTGGCCACAAATGAACTGGGCCGTTGTATCCGAGAGCTGGAGGAAGGTGTGGCAGAGCTGAAGTCCACTCTGCTGGCTGCCAGCAGTGATGCAGTGCTGTGTGACAGCCTCTGATTCTGTAGGAAATCCCTGTATGACTCTGGAGAGGGTATAGCCTACGAATCGAGGATCCGCACCCACTGCCAAGAGCTGGCAGAAACCCAGCCCACTTCTTCAACCTGGAACTGCGGCTGGCAGTGAGCAAAGTCTTAGATCACCTCAAGACCCCCAAAGGCTGGCTAATCATGGACCTGGGTGAAGTACATGAGCACACCATCACCCTCTATCGTGACCTGTTTTCAGCTGAGCTGTCCTGATCCAAGGCCACGTGGGAATTCCACGAGGGCCTGCCATGTCTCTGTGCCCTGGAGGCCAGTGAGTTTGAGTGGGAATTGTCTCTACAGGAGCTGGTCTCTAGAACCCCAGGCCTCAGTGGGTTACCTGCCATGTTCTACAAGACCTTTTGACTTCTCCTCATCCCCTGCCATCTGTGCATTTTCCAGGAGAGTCTTGCTGACAAGGTCCTGCCGATCAGCTGCCACCGAGTGGTGCTCACACTCCTGCCCAAGAAGAGAGACCTTGACTGCACTAAGAACTGGTGGCTAGTCTCCCTGCTTTGTGTGGACTACAAGATTGTGGCCAAAGTGTTGGCGGCCTGCCTTTGCACCATCATGGCCTCCATCACTGGGCCTGAGCAGAGCTACTGTGTGCCTACTGTTTCTGCTGCGTGACCTACTTACAGCCCATGAACTCTTTGGCCTGGACGTTGGCCTTATCTTTCTGGACCAGGAGAAAGCCTTTGACCGGGTGGACCACGCCTACCTCTTTCGGACCCTGGAGGCCTTTGGCTTTGGGCCCCTTTTCACCGGCGCCCTCCGGGTCTTGTATTGAGACACTTCCAGCCTGCTCAAGGTGAACGGGGTGCTCTGTGTCCCATTCCCCGCATGCAGAGGCATCCATCAGGGCTGCCCCCTGTCGGGCATGCTCTATGCCCTGGCCATTGAGCCACTGCTGCATGCGCTGCGGCGCCGCCTGAGCGGTGTGGCCTTGCCACCAGCCGTGGGCTCATCCGTTGCCCCTCCGCTGCGGTTCTCAGCATATACAGACGATGTGACCATCTTCCTTAACACCCAGGAAGACGTGGCGGCCCTGCCAGCGAGCCTACGAAAACGCCTCTTCGGCCCGTATCAACTGGGCCAAGAGCGATACCCTGCTGCTTGGAGAGTGGATCACCACGACCCCCCCAGACTTGCCCAGGGGCCTCACCTGGCGCTGCGAGGGCCTTAAGATCCTGGGAATGTTCCTGGGGCCACCAAACTTCATGGCGCGCAACTGGGACGGCCTCGAGGAAGGAGTGAAGGCCCACCTGCAAAGGTGGCACTGGCGCCTACCCAGCCTCTCCTACCATGGATGCGTCCTCATCGTGAACAACCTAGTGGTGGCGACCCTGTGGCATCGTACTTGATCCGCCAGAGGACCTGCTCGAGAGACTCCAGCGCCTCCTAGTTGACTTCTTCTGGGATGGGCGCCACTGGATCCCACGACCTGTCCTTTTCCTACCTGTGACTGAGGGGGGCCAGAGTTTGGTTGACCTGGCGAGCAGGGTGGTCGCCTTCCGCCTCCAGGCCCTTCAGCGACTCCTGTACAGCGAGGAGCGTACCAAGCAGCAGGGTATCGCTCTTGGCCCAGTTGATACGGGCTGAAGAGGCGTGTTTGTAGGCTCACTTGACAACACCTGGCATGCCGGTTTCTACAGAGGGTGGGGGCCCTTGGCTTTGACCGGGAGCTCTTCCTGCTGGACCTTATGCTCTTGAACTGGGTGGTGCTTCCAGCCTTTTATTGTAGCATGGTACAAGCCTGGCAAGCCACTTTCCACCTCCAGTCCCAGGCCCGTCACCTCCAGTTCCCGCAGTTGCTGGGGGAACCCCTGGTGCACAACCCAGCGCTGAGGCGCCCTCTGCCGAGTCTGGCCTCTGCCAGTCTCATGGCCGCTGTCATTCAGGCATGTGTTCTCTGCCTGAGTCACCTCCTTGACCCCACTCGGTCAGCCTGGCTCTCGCCCAAGGCCTTGAGCAGCCGTGGGCTGTCTCCTGTGTGACATCCGGGCTGCCCTCCCATTGGAGGCGACAGCTGCTCTGGAGGACCATCTCCGGGTGGGCCTGGTCCCCTGCACTGAGGATGCCCTGAGCGAGGCTTTCCCTGTGTTACCAGTCAGCCCAGCCGTGGCCGACGATTTGGCCGGCAGCCCTGGCACCCTGCTGATGCTCCCTGTGCCTCCTGACAGTGACACAGGTTGTCCTTTTGCTTCTCTGTCGTGTGGAGGTTTATACACCTGGGTGGTTCACGTCCGCCACACCCAAGTGCTGGCGGGCCACCCCGATACACCATGGTGACGGCGCCTGGGGCCACCAGATTCCCCACCGGCCCACCCGGTGTGGCACACATTGTATAAGTTGCCAATCGCCAAGAAGACTGGTGACCTGCAGTGGTGGTTGCTGCATGGCATCCTAGTCACTAGCACGTTTGCGTCCCACTTGGACCCAGCCACCGCGACGGCCTGTCCCTTCTGCCTGGGGGGTGTTGAGGAGACCCTCTTTCATGCTTTCCTGGACTGCCCCCACCTGCAGCCCCTTTTTGTCACCCTCGGGCTGCTGCTGCAGGCTCTGGGAAGGAGCTTTTCGGAGACCACCTATGTGTGCGCCTACCCATATCGGGCGGCTGAGAAAGGCCCTGTCTGCCTGGCCAACTTCGTACTGGGTCAGGCCAAGTTGGCCGTCCTCAAGAGCCACTGAAACCGGCTTGCCGGAACTGGCTCAGATGATGCCTTGCGGCTTTTCCACCTCCTGGTTCAGGCGCGCCTCTCGCTGGAGTTTGAGCATGCTGTGCTCCGGTGGGTGGTGCCCGCCTTTGAAATGCGCTGGGCCCTTGAGGGAGTGCTGTGCCAGGTGGAGGACGGCTGTCTCAAATACGTGCTCTGATGTCTGGGCGACCGGGCTGGCTCGGTGTTGAACTGCAACTTCCAGGTCGTGCCGTGTCCTGGGCCCTTACCAGGCTGCTTTCTTGCTCTCTTTTGTGTGGGAAGATGAAGGTTTTGTTATGTGTATGATGGGATGGAGCAGGGTCTGAATTGCAATTAATTAAAAAAGAAAAAAACATTAGTACACGAGTGTGTGCCCATTGGCACATTGGTCAAACTGGTTCATTTGGGTAGTGTATTGGTTCAGATTCAAGGAAGGAATTTAATAATGTTCAAATTTTGAAAAATTGTTCATTAGTCTACTATATTCATGAACATAATTTTTGGATGTTCCCCATAATAAAATACTTCAGGTAACCACTGGTCAGAAGAACTTTCCAACCTTTCCTTATAATTATTGATTGTGATTTGTTCTGCATACCTGCCCAAAGATAGTAAGGCAGAAGAAGGTTGGGTAGAGGTGTACCTTACAGAATAAATGAATGAGAGAGGCATAAACTTCTGTGAGCCACTTGCTTCACTTCATCACATTTGATGAATTGAGCTGTGGCTCATGAGAGCTTATGCATCTGATTCAGTGAGTTAATAAAGTGCCACCTCTACCTTGACTTATGCCTGAGTTCAGACTAACATGTCTACCTACCTCTTTCTGAAGGATAATATGGGGAAGAATAAGTATTTCATTATTACTTCTGTCTTGACTGCTTCATGTCTGGAGAAAAAATGCATGAGTCTATGGATCCAGTATGCCTGTTTGTTTTTCTTTTCTGGAACAAGTCAGCAAAGATGGATGATGAATATGCAGCAATGACTACAAATGAATTACTGAATAAGCAGTAAGAACATAGCAATTAGCTACTGGGATAGGCCAGCAACAACTTATGTTTTCTCTACCCACAAGAAGGCAGTACGTGGAAGGGAAAACTATCTCTGAGATCTGTCACTGAGGTCCCTGCTGCATATTGCATTTAAGTTACAATAAAGGTGTTAATCATGGCATAAAGCTTTCATAAATCAGCCATAAATGTGTTTTAGGTATAATATAGAACATTGTATGACGGATTTATGTGGCACTTTAAAATTGAACATGTAGTGTGTCTGTATGCTGGCCTCTCCAGGGCTGATGCCTGACAATCACCTAATTGTCAAAGTCAACCATGGACAGCCTTAGTTTCCAACCTGCACGCTGATGACACTATCAGCAATGACTTGGGGCAGCCCCAGTCTCCAGGAGGCTGGGGCTGCCCAGGGCTCGTGCCAACAATAAGCTAATTGTCAGCAGTGCCCCCAAGGGCAATTCTGGTTCACCAGGCCTAAGGCTGCTGTGTAGTGGTGGTGGGGGGCAGGAATTGGAGGCTCCTAGAGGGAAAGCTGTGGCATGGCTGCAGTGGAGGCTGAAGCACTTTAAAACCTGTGCCTTAGCAAAAGAAACTTAACACTTTTTTCCTTTCATAATTAGTGTATTGAGGGATCCTCACATAGTTTGAAAACAACTTGTTTCCTAGAAAGGGTGTGTTAAATATGGAAAAAACCTGGCCACTTCACAGACAATGAATAATTGTCTCCTACCCTTACTTGGATTCATCAGCCAGATCCATCCCTCACAAAAGCATGAGCAGCAGCTACAGCACTTGAAACTGAATTGGATTCAGTGGATTGGATCAGCAGCTGCTCCATGTCTAGACACTTGACTTTGTCCTCCATATACTTCCAAGATACTAGCCTATGTTGCACAGAGGTCAGTGAGTCTTTTCAGTGGGCTTTGCATCAAGTGCTTGCTTCAGTTTTGTATGGCGTCCAGGGTGTGTTCCTCAAGAAACAGTTGCTGGTTTGGCATTTTTTATCCCTTTCATCTGGAGTGTCCATCTGGGGTGTGTTTACATGTTGCCGTATGGCACACTACCGTGATATAGCGATCATGTGCGTCTGATCACCAGCTATGTCACCATAGTGGCATACATCTCAGGTATAGTGTGCTGCTATGGTAACATAGGAGTGAAATTTAAGAGTGTGCCGTGCCCATGGCACACCTATACTGTAGTATCTACCCATACTGTGCTGTGCTTTAGTACTTTCAAAAGGTAGTACTAAAGTACAGTGCCGTAGCAACATCGCTGTACAGCAATGTGTAGATGCATACCTATTTTACATAATAAGTGCAATACAGTTCATTTATGTTTCTGCTTGCAGATGTGAATAGTTGGGTGGGAAGCATAACACAAATGAATTACTTATAAATGTTTCTTTCACAGCTTGGTTCAAGAAATATGTTGCAGCATGAGGTTATAGCAATCATCAGTTATTCTTCCTGAGATAATTTTGCCCACTAGTGTTGAGCTGTCTTCTTTATCTCTAACCTGGTTACCATTTATTGTCCAAAATTTATTTAACAATTCAGTGACAAATCATATCATAAGCTCTTATAATCAGCCAGTGTGAACATCCAGCAGTGCTATTTGAAAGTAACCTATTTAGAATCAGTATAGAAAATATAAACAAGATACTGCTGAAAGCTTGCAAAATATCTACTGGTATGCTAAGCAATAAAAATATTCTGGCAATAAAATTTACAAAACAGAACCGGTAGAAGGATCTTATTTAAAGGGAATAATATATATATATCTGCCTCTTTTGCCTGTTCCCTAAATAACTTCTCATAGGACTTTCCACAAGAGAAAAATAAAACAAAATCAGCAGATTGGTTATCCTGACACTGTTTTCTAACAATGCAAGCATAGTGCTATGGTTTGTTTAGTTTTATAATATGTGCTAATGCATTATTTAAATACTTTTGATTAATTACTTCATGTTAAGTGCACAAACCTCAATCATGTCATTAGGCATAGCCCCTTGTTTGTAATACTCTACCAGGAAAATTTTGCTTCTTAGAGTTTCCTGGAAGAGCCTGGCAAAAATTTTCAGATTATTTTTTCCCTCTAAAATTATACGGATTCCTGTTGCCTAAGTCATTTTCACAAATTTTTGTTGACCTTATCATGTCAACTGGCCTTACCAAATCATCTGGGTTAAAAGGTCACAAAAAGAAAAAAAAATCAAGGTTTTTTAATTACTATATTTTAAAGATATGTTTTAAATTGCTTTTAAATTCAAAAGAACTTTTCCTCCCAAAATGTATTTGTTTGCTTTCAAGGAAAGCTTGAAAGCAAAATATAAAATTGTATTTCAGGTTGACCTAAATGCTCCGGTTGAGGCCAAGCAAGTAAACTTTTCAGGAATGAAAGTCAATGAAAAAAAAATTAAGTTAATTACACCACTCTAATACAGTAAAAGCTGCACTCTCCAGCATCTTACAAGCCAGCATGCTCCACTAAACAGCATGTTGGCTTGTAAGATAAAGTAAAACTGGAAGTGCCTACCACAGCACTTCCTGTTTCTCTGAGCCCCCATGGCCTAGGGGCATAAGAGGCTGTGTGGGGCCGTGTGGGACCTGCCTCCCTGTCCTGCAGGGCCTCCAGGGCCTGTGGGATGGGTGGCGATGTGGCGGGAGGGATGGTGATGCTGCGGGAGGAGCAGAGGGATGCCCCAGATGCAGCAGGAGAAGCAGTAGCCGGGGCCGCTCGATTAACCAGCATATTCTGTTATCTGGCATCCCCCATTCCCAGGGGATGCTGGATAACAGAGCTTTTACTGTACCTGCAATGCATAAGGAAAATGCTTGCGTCAGGGTGTCTTTGGTATTGGTGCACCAGAATGTGGGCTCTGTCCCTTTCTCCTTCTGTGGTGGTCTTTAACTCATGGGAGGTGGAGAGGGCAAATATAGTGGACATCTTTAAGAAAGGGTAGAAGGAGGTTTCAGGGAACTATAGACTGGGCTGCCTACTCTCGTTCCCTAGAAAAAAAATCATGGAGCAGGAACTCAAGGAACCCATTTCTAAGTACTTGGAGGAGTAGGTGGTCAAGGATAGTCATTATGGATTCACCAAGGTCCTGACCATCTTGACTGACTTCTATGATAACTTTGTGGATGCACTGGAGAACAGTGGAAGTGACAGACTTTAGCAAGACTTTGATGCAGTATCTCACAATGGTCTCACAAACAAGATAAGGAATATGGGTTGGATGAATGGACTGTAAGATGGATAGAAAACTGGCTGGATTGTCAGGCTCAAAGGTTAGCAGTCTATGGTTCAATGTCTAGTTGGCAGCCAGTATCAACCCGAGTGCCTCAAGGGTCATTTTGGGAATCATTTTGTTCACTAACTTCATCAATGACCTGGAAAATAGGATGGAGTGGACCCTCAGTGAGTTTGCAAATGACTACAAGCTGGGGGCAGTAGTAGATATGCTGGAGGGTAGGACTGGTATTCAGAGAGACATAGACCAATTGGAGAACTGGACCAAAAGAAATCTCGTGAAGGTTCAGTAAGGACAAGTGCAAAGTCCTGCACTTAGGACAGAAGAATCCCAGGCACTAGTACACCCTGCAGACTGACTGGCTAAGCAGCAGCTCTGCAGAAAAGGACTTGGGGGTTACAGTGGACAATAAGCTGAATATGAGCCAACAGTGTGCCCTTGTTGTGAAAGTTGATGGCACAGTGGGCTGCATTAGTAGTATTTAATGCCAGCACATCAAGAGAAGTGATCACTCATTTCTATTCAGCACTGGTGAGGCCACATCTGGAGCAGTGTGTCCAGTTTTGGGCCCCCCATTACAGAAAGGAAATGGAGAAACTGTAGAGAATCCAACAGAGGCAAACAAAAATGGTTAAGGGGCTGCAGCGATTTATAAGGAGAGGCTGAAGGAACTGAGTTTATTTAGTCTGGAGAAAAGAAGTCTGAGGGGGGATTTGATAGCAGCCTTCAAGTACCTGAAGGGTGGTGTCAGGGCTTGGCCTGGTTAAAGTTACAGGTATGGTCACTGGGTACCTTCTTGGCCCTGATCTTCAGTCATGTGATCACTTGCCCGGTTTTCTATAGTGGTGGTCCCGACTCTCATCTGCGACATCTTGATGTTTTAAGACGATAACAATTGGAAGGTGTGGTAATTCTTACCACCACTGGATGACAATCACTCAAAGTAGGTTTCTTCTGGGGCTCCAACCTCCCCTGCACCCTGGCCTAGTGCCACCCAGATGTTACACCACCAGTTGTTTGTCTCGATCTTAACTGGTGTCTCTTCTTTTTTTTCACATGCTTGTGTGAATCTAGACAACTGTCTCAATAGAACAAAATCAGCATGGACAGGTGGACTCTTTTTTTCAGTCTCAGGTAAGTCCTACAGTTGGTAAGGGGAGAGCTTTTTGTATATTCTCTCTCCCTGGTTAAGCCTTCTAATAATAACAACAAAACAAAGTAGTCTAAGCAAACAAAAACAACATAAGCCCATCTGGGCTCATATGCCCTGTCCAGGGGATGCTGATCTGCCTAGGGGATTTTCCTCTTTAAGTAGTTCAGGGTGGGGTTCCTGATGCAACACTCTGCCAACCCATGGAGACGAGGGCACAGCAGGCATCACAGCTACAAATAAAAAGAAAGCAAAAATAAAATTACAAAATAATAAAATAAGTCAGTACCCTAACAATCAGAGCTCAGCTGTTTTTCTTCCAGATGGCCCTTTCGCGGCTTCACTCTCTTGCTGCAAACACTGCTCCACTCTGTGGTATCTTTCTGTCCAGTGTCTCACAGCCTAATTAAGCTCTTTTGAGCTTAATTGCCTGCTGTCCACTGGCTCAAGCTCACTGGGGATGTCCGGCCCTGCCTTCGGGGCTTGAGACACTGATCCCCACTCCTTGGCTCGCTGCGCTCCTCTTCTGGCTTTCCGGGGTCACTCTAATCTCATGGAGCAGCTGCTCCTGAACCACAGCTCCCAAGGCACTCATCTCTCCTTCATTGGCTCCTGGCCCCCGTCAGTAAGTATTCTTTCCTCTTCTTCACAGGTGGTTCCAAAGAGGATGGAGCTAAATTGTTCTCAGTGACAGCAGATGACAAAACAAGGAACAATGGTCTCAAGTTACAGTAAGGCAAGTTTAGGTTGGATATTAGGATAAACTTTCTCGCTATGAAGGTAGTAAAGCAATGGAACAGGTTACCCAGACAGGTTGTAGACTCTCCATCCTTGGAGGTTTTTAAGACCTGGCTAGCCAAAGCCTTGGGTGGGGTGATCTAGTTATATGGTCTTGTTTTGAACAGGGGTGGACTCGATGATCTCCTGAGATCTCTTTCAATTCTAATTTTCTATGATTCTACTATTTTATAAAATGTTTAGTAAATGAAGGTTGTGGTTCCTTAAAACCATGGTTCAGTGAGTTTGCCTAAATACGATTATCACTAGACCCCTATAAGTATCTCCAGTTTAAAGAGATGTGAGGCACTGAAATCTGAAGTGCAGATAAGTGGCTATCTAGTATATTCCTATCTTCTCTTAACCCCAGGTAGGTTTTTCATGCAAATCCAAATTCATGGTTTGATAGTGGTTGTGTCCTAGGAGCTTCTTTGGAATCATGGCAGGTATGGAGCCATACATGGGAACTTTGACAGCCTTTGCTTTTTCTGAAGTTCAAAAATGAGCTTTTCTCCTAGACCACATTTCCTTTCCTCCTAGGCACTTCCTTTCCTAAGTATCTTTGCCCTTACACCCTTTCTCTGATCCTTGTAGGAGCAAATGCATAACTCTGAAACCCTGCTTTTCTCTCTGTATTGTGAATGTTTTAAACCTGTGTAAACCATTTAAGTGCTTTCTGTTCTGATTTACAGAATTTGAATCTTGAAGGTCCAACATGGCCATGACAAGAATATTTAGGGAAATAAATCCCTCTTTTGTATCACCTCACCTATTCTTCGATTTGCTTCAGTCCAACAAAACTGATACTGGCCAGAAGTCTAACAGCTTCAGAAAGGCATTATAATTACACAGGCTTGGTTGGTACCAGATGTCTGTGTTGCTATCTTTGTTTATACCAGGGGTTTCTAATTCATTTTTTTTATTAATGAAATGATTTATAACATATGTCTGCTACAACTGAGTTCTGTTACCAGTTACTGATTTTTCAAGGTTAACCATATCTATCAGGCCAAAAGCTGTGGGAAATTGTGTAAGAAACATAGTTAGGCAGTTTTCACTATATTACAGTACATTTTTATGTTTTTTAAATTTAGGAATTTAAAATAGGAATAAAGGTCACTGGAACAGAAATGTCTTTTAAGAAGGCTAGCAACCATAATATCTACATAGACCCTTGCTTTATCATTGTTTAATTTTAATATTGCTGCAACAAATTGACTTGAGTATGTTGGCATGTAAAGAAAAATGAGTGCTCTCTAGAGTTTCAGGTTTGTTTTTGGTAAGTATGCCCTGGAGGTTTTTTCTCTGCCTCGGAGGACTTTAGTGAACCAGAATGAATACAATAGGATCTAGGAAGAAATGTGCTTAATGAACTGCGTCACAAAAAGAAAAACAGAAGATAAAAATGCTATAATGTAATGTCCACAAAACTAATGGCATATAATGCAGGATAAAAATTACCCTTAAAATAAGCTGGAGCTGTTCCCATCATAACTGAAGACATTTTCAAAGCCATACTTGCAGAGCTAACCTTGGGAGACCATTAAACTGGACAGGAGCCATGTAATTAAAGCAACATGCACTATGTTGGGACATAGGTGGTATATTTTGCAGACTGAGGATCCTCTATTCAGCATGCAGTTATATATTTTTGCATGGATCCAGACACACAAGACATGCGCTGCTGTGGGTTGTGTTGTGTATGGATGCTGGATGGGCATCTAAAGACCTTACACAAGAGATTTTTGAGCTCTTGTCTGGAAACCTCAAAGAGAGAAAGCAGGGCCCTGGATTTTCATGCAAACCAAAAGACTGGGCATATTGGAATAATCTCAGAGCTGTTCCAAGCAATGTGAAGGTCCACATCTTTTCTGCATACAACTATATATGTAACTCCAAAATCAAGCCTATACATTTTCACCTCAGCTTTTCCTTCTGTAATACAACTTCCCTAAATCACTCATGCAGGAGTGATTTAGGAATGATGTAGCAAATGTTTATGATGCTCTATGAAGAACTAAAACATTCTCTAGTTTTTTTTTAGAGTTATTATACTTTTCAATAATGATTTGCATCACAAAATGGCATACTTTTGTTGTTCTTTATGTTACTAACTAAAGCTATGATAGAAATTAGCACTTGACGACAACAGGAAAGACTTTCTATCTTCAAGGATTATGTGTTTGTTTTCCCAAGATTGTAGCATAATGCAAATCTCTCTCTCTCTCAAATTTCTGTGGTATTTCATCTGGATACTTCTTTCTAACTCACAAATCTTAGATCTTTGAATTACTTGATAAATAATTTGTGCACCAGCAGTTTTTCCATCTAGCCAATATATGAATTTGCCATGAGTCATGTTGCTGTTGCTATTATAGTTTGTTATTTCATTTACATTTTGCACTTGATTTTGCATGACATTATTGAAATCTTTATACTGATGGGTTGATGATCGCTACAAATTAGGTTTAAAATGGTACATTGCTATTTTAAGTGGCACTACTAATTATGTTGTTGTGAGTTGGATTTATTGGAATACAGCAATTTGCTCTTTTTAAAATTTCGTATCAGCATACAAAGAGAAAAACGTGTGTTAGCTGGATTCAGACTGGTTTGGGGGTATTGTGTTGGCTACATTTACAAACTTGCAAATACAGACCATAAGCTTTTGTACCTTTTAAAAAAAACTGTATAGCATGTTAACACAGAAACTTCAAGAGCGGTAAAGGAGAAAAGCATAGCACTGCCAAAAATACAAAAATACAGTACATTGCAATCAACAAACTAAAAGCATGCATTTAATGAAAATGAAGGATTAACACTGTTGGACAGAAATGGGAACTATTGGGAAGTACTATTGAAGGTTATACAAGCAAGTTATGACTGAAGTATATTGTAATTTCTATCAATAAGATATTTTATGTGGAGGCTGGTAATAGTGAAATAGCTTTGTGAAGTATATCACCGTTCATTAGGAATTAGAATGAGATCAGCACATTTGTTTCCAAACATAACTGAACATATTCTTTGAACCTGTTGGTGGCAGTTCTTAATAGCATCTATTTTTCTGAATTATGGTAGGGCTCAGAGTGCAATCTGGGTCTTTTTAATGGCGAATGCTGTACAAACACACTCCAAGAAATGACCTTTGTCCCAAAGAGTTTGCAGCCTAATTTGAAATGAGGTGCAGTAAATGCACCTGACAAACAACAAAGGAAAGAAGTGTTGTGTCAAACCTTAGTGTGAATTAAAGGTATAAATTATTCACAGGGGTTGAAAGCGGGCAGAAAAATCACTTTAGCCTATAAACTTATTGTGACTAATTGTAATTGAAAGAAAGTGCAGAACAAAGAAGAATTATGGAAGCTGAGCTGATCTGCACTGAAAGAACTGCTGATTAGCAGTTTTCAAAGGGGTTGGTGAGATTACAGAATATTCACAGTCATAGTCTAAATGTTTTTAAGATGAGAAAAAATGTCCATATAATGAACCAACAGATGTTTGACTGGATACGTTTTTAGACATCGCTTCTCTGGGGAGCATTTTGCACCTGTTCAATGTCCTCTTTTCATCTGCTGTCTTATCTGATTCTACACTGAAGCTTAAAATCTGATGTTATAGGGAATCTAAGGAAAACCATAGCCTGCTACTCTATGGCTAAGGATGCTGTAAAGAATGCTCAGGTAACTTTTTAGGATGGGATTAGGGGTACAATTATACATTCCAATTAGACCACCTTAAGAGCACTTAAAACTTGAATGATCATACATTAAAGTTAATTAAATCAATTTTTTGTCCTCCAGTATCCCAGGAGGCACTGCCTTCAGGCAAACTAGTTTATCATCCAGGATGCTATCTGCCCCTAGGCCAGGGGTGCTTAATTTTCATCCTATGGAGCCATTTCATATGACCCATGGGGCTTCAGACAAGTCCCACAAGGGGCTGGGTTGGAGCCTGGCCATGCCACATTTTTCCTGTGGGGCCAGGTTGGGACTGGGCCATGCTCTATTCCCCTGTGGGTCCAGGTCAAGGTCCTTTTCCTTGCCAGTCCACATTGGGAGCCAATCTACTTCTTACCCCACTTCCCATGCCCACCATGGGTGCCAGGCTATATCCATCCCATGTCCAGACTGGGCACTGTTCATCCAGCTGTTAAAGGAAAATGGTTGAACATCACTGCCCTGGACTGGCAGCTAGGAACAGCTTGGTGATAGGTGGTAGTGGATGGGGTGAGTGGTAGAAACAGGGTGAAATGGGGCATAGTAAGGGGTGAGAGAGGGAAGGATTGGAGGGATGAAGAGAGAGGGAGAACCAGATTGGGGGGGGGGGGGGGGGGGGGGCGCTGCTAGGCTGCTGTTTCCTCTGCCAGTCAAATGACCTCTGACCACTAAATCACTGTCTTTACCCCCAGATTACTCCTTTACCACCCCAGTCACCCCTATTCCCCCTATTTGCTCCTCCACCCTCAGATCACTGCCCTGATGCCCCTATCAACTGCAGAGTGGTGCAGGCACAGGGGTGGGGGTGGTTCTCCCTTCTTCCCTTCTCCTCACAGACCCCACAGATGATGCCAAAACTGCATGTCTGTATCCAGCCCCTGCCAGACCCCACAACTGAAGGCTTGTTTGTGGGGTGGGCAGTGGCAAGTCCTGCTGCAGGGCTGGATCTAGGTTCTTGGGGATGGCATGGGTTGCAGAGAGCTTAGGGACAGGCAGGGAAGGGGACCTCCCTACTACCACTGCCACAGCCACTGCCACCAATACTCTTGAGCTGATTGGGGTGGCAGGGCAATGATCTACAGTGGAGAGACTGATCAGGGGATAAAGGGCTGATTCAGAGGCTATTGGGGGATAGGGGGTAATTTGGGGGGTACAGCAGGGCAGGCATGGAGCAGACTTACAGCCCCGACCCACTCCCCTGCTCCCCAGCCATCTAGCAGTGAGTCTGAACAGTGTGCATCAGAGGGGCTATTAACCCCAAATATGTGATTGATCCCTAGTCCATGTTAACATTAACACAAACTAACTTCCCTTAGAATGAGTATCTGCTAACACTAATGTGCAATCTCACACTATGTTTACTTGGTAGTACCCAAGACAATGGGGTAAGACTCTGACCATAAAGAATTAGTGGGGAGGACTCTAACTCAGACCACAACTTGGAACCACTGGCTTGATGCACATCAAGAACAATAATGCATGGAACATTAGATGTATTTAGGCAACATCCTATTTTCAGTTTCTTGAAAACCAAGTCATCCAGGACATACCTGGCTGTTGAGAAGCTTGCTATAACTATAATGGCAAGCAAGGGGTCTTTCTTTGGGGGAAAAAAATCCCAAGTTCCAGAGGTTAAGTGAGCTTTGTGTAGCGAGCTATACCTTAGCTTTTCAAGTCACTTAACTAAAAAGCATCAGAAACTTAATTTTCATATGTTTGCTATTCCTAAAGGTGCTAACTATTTGTGTTATAAAATTACAAAGGTAGACACATTAGCTATGCAATAGTAGTTACCAATACCTAAGACTGACATGTATGAGACTGACATCTGCTGAATTTTTAGCTGCAGATCTATGGGGTGATGAGTAAAACATGCTATCTTTCTCTTCCATTTTAGGATTATTGCTTAGAATCCAACAAATGTTCTAAGAAGGGATATAGCGAACATGATATTTAATTTTTTTCACACAGAGATTACCAGTTTATCTAGCTGCAGCCAAGGTGGGCAGGAGGCAGATATGTGTTGCTGGTGATATTATAACTAGGGGTCTACCTTATTTGTGATTTCACTGTTTTGTTTTTTTTTTGTGGAAACCATGAAAAAAGGTGGTTCCATGGTCCCCATGATTTAGGTGCAGAATCACTAGGAAAAAAAATGGTGAGCACCCCACTCACCCCTCTCTGCTGATTGGCTGAGGGAGCTGCCTGTTCTGCAGCCCCACCCGTATCCACCAATCAGCAGTGAGGGGTAGGGCCATACAATGGGCAGCCCTCTTGTCCAATCAGCAGTGAGGAACAGGGCCCCAGGACCCCTCAGTCAATCAGCGATAGCAGGGTGCACTGTATGTGGCCCACACTTTTTGTCTTGCCTTGGCTGGAATTAAGCTGATCCCTAATTATAATGAATATGCCAAGTCTTTGCATTTTTTTTTCTTTTTATGCTTTACTGAATAGATTTGGTGACAATTTCTTAAGCTCTTTAATTTTAATAGGGAAACGTATACATATTGAATTGTCATTATTTTCATATTTGCAAAATATACTATTTTGCAAATTGCTTGTACTGCCACCTTCTACTTAGTCAGAAAAAGAATTGCCATATTTCATGGTGTACAAGTTGATGAGCTGTAAAAGTCAACCCCATTTTTATGAGCCAAAAAGGTAGGAGTAGCATCTATCTGGTGTATAAGTTGGCCTAACTTTTTGGATCAGAAATATAGGGTCAACTTGTACCAGCCTCTGTTCATGCCCACTGCAAGCTAGGCACCTGGGGGGTGGACATGTGTCACAGCACCACTTGCAGAGGATGGGGCCAGGCTTGGCACTCAGCTGGTGTGGCCCCATCTCCTGCACGTGATGTGGCCTGGGAGAACTGAGCCTAGCGCCACTTGTAGGGGATGGGGCCATGCCAGCTGATTGCTGAGCCTGGCACTGCTTGCAGGGGACAGGGCTGAGCTTGGCAATTAGCTGGTATGGTCCAGGCAGTGCCACTCGCAAGGGATGGGTCTGGGCAATGCCCGCAGGCTGCACTTGGGCTGGGCTCAGGTCCTATGGCCTCCAGTAACAGGGACACTGTTGGTAGGTGAAAAAGGTTGTGTCAGGTTAGGACCAGGCCGGGGTTCGGGTAGGCAGCACTGGAGTGAGGGTCAAAAGTATTGATTTTATGTATAAGTTGAGGTGGAAATTCAAAGATAAATATTTTGGCTCCAAACCTCAATTTATACACTATGAAATATAGTACTCATATGGCCATGAAAATACCAAAGTAACTTTGGCCAAGATATCTATACACATTTGACATTAGTGTACACCATTTATATTTCATACTATTCCACAATGGATAGAAAAAATATATCATTACTGATTTAAATTCTATAAGCTCAAAGCAAGGTCCTACATTATGTGAGACATAGAAAAGTTATCATCTGAAAATGGGCAAGGCGCTGATCCATGACTAGGGTTCCTAAGCACTGTAGGAAAACAAGCCATGACTAATAGAAGATACACCTAAACAAGCTGCACCCCTATTTCCTACCCCACTTATCACTGGTCACCACATAAATGCCTACATATGTTTTATCAACAGAATGGCTATTCTGTCCTCAGATCTGGTCTTTAAAGTTTGCCTGATCTCCCTCCATCCACTGGATTGCATCACTTGTCCTTTTCTTCTTATATAAAATTGAAATGGTCCTATAATTATCCAGAGTATACGGAAGTTCTTTGAGGGTGCATCTACATATATGCTTTTCTGTGGTGTTGACTACTTAGCTCCATAATAAAGTGTCACTGCTTAGATGTGTGCCAGTTTTAGGGTGCAGTAAACTAATAAATTCTTCCCTAAGATAGTGCTGCCAGGGACAGCATTATCTTATGGCGGAGTCATTATGTGAGATCAAACTCATGTGTAGATGGTGGCCATCAGGTGCAAATTGCAGCTTGCCAGGACATCCAACTGGGGGCAAGAACTATGTCTTCTGCTAGCCCTTCCGCTGTCTGATGCTGCCACCCAGAGCCTGGGGCTGACCCCCTGTACCCCCTGCCAGTCCAGGGCTGCTCCAGTCTGGCTATAATTGCTGTGGTCCCAGGTGCAGGTGTGGAGGCTGCAGCTGGGAGCAGTTATCTCTGGCACAAACTGTGCTGGACTTTATCATGACACCTTAATAGAATATGTAGATGTACCCTGAGTGACATAGAGATGCTGGAGTAGCTTAATATCAGGGCATTGTGTATTTGGAATTTCAAGGACCATAGGTGCAACTTCTGCTTCACTTCAGATATTTCCAGTTACTTAGGGGGCTGTGGCACCCAAAGTGTAACATAAAGAAGAGGGGCAACTGCTCTTGCTTTTATTGAAGTTGGATAGGGCTGAAAATTTCAGAAAAGCAAAAGTGAACTAAATCACCTTTGCTTTTTGTGTCTTACCCCATTGTAGTAAACTTAGTTTATGCAGAATAGAGACTATACCCTGGGTTATATAGGATGGTTTTCTACAAGTTGCACAGGATGAAGACTGCCGTTTCTGTTTCTCTGAAATCATTTGAACAGTAATCAAGATGGGCAAAGCCCCTTTGTATTCACTTGCATGGAAGGCAAGCTACCGCAGAAACAGCTGCTAGAATATCTATTCTACACCCTGTCACAGAAAAGCTCTGTAGTAGGGGAGACATGTATGCATAGTGTGGGGGCACTATAATATAGTGGGTTGGATTGGGATGCAAGAGACCTGTGTCTGGCCCCTGGCAAACTTGTTCTGCTCAATGCTTGTTTCCTGCTTGCAAATTATTGCCTCATTTTTTGCTTCTTTCTGTTTCCCTGGAGTTTTAAGCTCCCAGTGGAGCACTCCCTCATTAGCTAAATGCCTTGCAGCTGGGCTCTCTCAATATATCTAACTGTTCCCTCTTAAAGGAACAGTCCACCCTATTACATATACAGATGGCTTTCTCAGTTCTTCCTGTATCAGCTGTGAGAGTGTGGCATGAGAGCATTTGCTATGGTGCACATACCAGTCTTAAAGAGAGACTTAGGGACCTTAAGTTTAGTTTTGTCTGTTGTGTAATCAGTAATAAGAGAAAATAAAATAAAATACTGTATTTTATGGTGTATAAGGTACAATTTTATTCTAAACAGAGATAAAAAATTACAGTGCATCTTTTGTAATGATATATGGTCAAGCTCTACTCATGCCAGCTCCACAAACAAAAAAAAAGGGGAGGGGAGGTGGGGCATAAAAACTAGATTCAACTCAGCTACAGGGTTAACCTATAATTGGAATAGTACAGATCAAAAAGTACTTAGGGCTACCACCATGACTGTAAAATGGCTAGGCTAGTTGGGTCCAGATGTCCCATCAGGGAGATGTTGTGGTGCTGGGGTCCCTGGAGTAGCTGGAGCTGGCCTTGGTGCTGGCATTGAAACTGGGTGGACATCTTTTTACCTCATTAGAATTATCTGGATCCTCAATCACTGAATATCTTGTTTGGGGGTTTATAGTTCTAGCATCAGGACAAACAAGAATTCTGTTTATCACATCCATTGCACCATTATCCAAAAGTGGTTAGTTTTCTTTTTGCATTTGGTACTGATTTCCATGGCATTTATCTTGGATCACAGGAACTGTACTCTTGATCATTCTGTTTCAGCGATGTTTCCTAAATTCTTTTAGCCTGAGTTTGGGTATTTTTTGAACTGTCTGGTATCATTTTGATCTTTCCCTGAACAGTTCAGCTGTCCTTGTTATTTAAAGGAATTTCTCTCTGGATAGTTTGTTTGTTTTTTCCCAAGAATCTCTCCTATAAACTTAAATCACATGTTCCACAAATGATCCTATCTTTAATTAGAGAATCTTTTATGTTTGTAAAGTTACATGTGAATCTCAGTTCTGTAATGTAGGCATTGCTTCCTTTTCTGCTTGGTTTCACATTAGAAAAACAGCATCTCTCTAAAGTCTCATTCAGTCTAGGGTTATAGCACTCATCACTTAGTGGTTGTTTTGGGCATTATTGATGACTGCAGTGTATTATTCACTTTTCAACCATTTTACTGCAAGTGAGATGGTTAAAAAGCTTTACTGTTGTTGTCTTATAATTTTCTTATCCTCCCAAGGTCAGCTCTATATACACCCTAAATTCTTGCTTCAATTTAATTCAGGTTTGCAAGGTTTTTGATGTGGAAAACATCATTCCTAGTGATTCAAGTTCTTCCATGCTGACATTTTAGCTACTATTTTGGTTTCCTGTTCCATATAATCTCTTCCTTGGGTGCTCCCATTGTTTGTGTCACGTGCTAGGTAAAAAATGTTAGAGGCCACTGTGTTTCTAAATCTATTTTTTTTTAAATTAATATAACATATTTACACAAATGGTGCAGCTACATTATAAACGTGTGCACCCAAACTGACTTTCTGGTGTCTCCTTTGTTGGCTCTGGATTTAGGACCCAGATATATACCTAGAAGCCAATTCCCAAAAACCAAACCTTTCAGTACCATTCTCAAGCTATCATCCTCAAATTCTTCCCTCCTGTAACATAGGCTCCTATTTCCTAATACTGGATGAAGATTGACAAGATTCAGTCGAACCATTTAGATCTTGGGTTTACTTTATTTTCTGTATCAGTCTAAACATTCTTTGCAATGCCTCCAAATAATAATAATAAAAGAAACATAATGATGGTTAACCAGAAAGGGAAACTGATCGATTTGTTTTCACTGTCTGAGCTGAGTCAGTCAAATGCAAAGGAACTTCAAATAATACGTAGCTAAAATGAGAGCTTTCCTGAATAGAAGTTCAGTATTGAGCCCTTATTTGTACATTTCTTTCTACAATTGACTGTGATCGAAATTGATGGTTATGGAAAAACACAGAGAAAATTCTGAAGGTTATGCAGACAATAGATATAAACAGGAAGTAAGAGGGATGTTAATACATCATTGTTAAGCTAGTAGTTGGAAGCTAGTCTTGTATTTGGTGCAATAATTCATTTTATAAATATGATAACAGACAGCCACGGAAGAGAGCCAGTCCTTATTCAGAGCTTGCTGTAGTTTTGTTATACATGAATAGGTACTTAACAGTGTTTGGTTTGGCTATGTCATCTATTCCTGGATGAAGAGGTGAAGATTTTTTTTCTAAGTACCTTTTACCTGGCATTGTTCCTTTGAAGAAATTCATTCGTATTTAATGTACACTCTGTAATTTTTCAAATACACTGATGGAAAATGTGTTTTGCAATATGGCATGAATCCCACTTGTCTGATGCTTATTTTCTAACTAAATTGTTTTGTTCTGCACAACCTATTGTTTTCTTGTTTTCATTTTTCTTCAAAACAAACAATGCTGCATTAAGAAAAGTGGTATTTTTAAACTGAAAAAAAATGAACCTCACATGTGCTTCAGGGCATGCTGCACAGCATATATCCTGCTCTGTGTCTACAGATGGCTCTCATTTGGACATGCATACAGTGTGTTGGAACCGGACATCCTGCTTCTCTGTTGCTGGCTCAGTGACAGGAACAGAATTATGTTTTGGATGGGTTTTGGTTACAGTAGAAATGTGATAGTGGGCAAACTGAGAAGACTTGGGGAAAGAGGAGAAAAGCTGTCTCAAATCGGGGGCAACATTGTGACTGCCCATCTTTAAAGAAACTAGATGTCAAAGAAACTTTATGTCACATCAATATACCAAAAACTTAAACAATGCAAAGACATTGCTGCAAATGTCTCCTCTTAATATTGCTACAGAAAATGGAAGGCTGTGAATCCACCCACATCCTAGATGCACCATTTGAAAGAAAAGGAGGGTACACTGCATCCTTTCAAAGTGTGGCAGACCTACCCCAAGATAAATTTGGGCTCAGTTATCATTCTTGGCTTCTACTGAAGTGCCATTTCTCCTCAATGGTCCGTATGGTGTCATGGATTGAAGTAACAATCTAAGACCCAGACAGGTGCATGAAGGGGCCCTGAAATGCAGAGGACAAATACAATAGCTATTGAATTATAGTTGGGAAGACTTTTGGCAATTTTATAAAATGTTAAACAAGTCAAAAGAAGACACAAAATGAAAATTTGGTGAATTTGAATCAAGCTCATATGATATTTTTGACTGAAAAATTGGAGCACATTTTTAAAAAGGAGTAGAAGTGATTAGGTGCATCAAGGATGGGAGAGAAAAGAATTAAAAAAGCTAAACTAAACTAGACTTTTCGATATCTTAATTTTATATATGTTTCTTCTTAATATCTTCTGTCATCAGAGAAATGTCCATATTGGTTTAACCTGAACTATTTTTTTCAGTTCTGCAAACTGAAAAGTTCATCTTTACTAGTTTTATAATAAGACTAAAATGGAAGTTAGTTCTTCAGTTAGGACCAATAATACGTTAATATATTAGAAGCTACTTTATCAGCATATTAATGAATAGTGCTTTTACTTCTATTGTGCTTCCCACAAAGCAGTGGGAAACTAGTATTGCCAAGTCCATCTAAATGGTGCACCTAATGTTTTCAGAAATTAGTTCTCTCTAATGTATCCTGATGTGAATGGATGTTTCCTACCTTTAATACTCCACTCTGCACTTCATTGTTCAGTTTACATAATGCTTCCATTTCATGCTAGGCATAAGTTTTCTTTGTTAAGCCACTTTATTTGTCTGCCTCCTTTTCTTCTTTTGTAAAAGGGCGATATTAATATTTACTTATCTCTGGCAAAGGATTGTTAGAAAGACCAAGCTATTATTTGTAAACAACAATAACACATATTTGTGGTACAGGATAAAACAGAAGATCCCAAGTGTACAAAAAATATCACACCATACAAAAATATGATACACCTTAAAATTTATCAAGAAAATTACAGCATAATATGAGTCTTTCCATGAGGAAAATAATCCTATTGAAGATAGAAATGTCTTTCCTGACAAAAGCCCTGCAAGGGGAAATAAATCTGGGGAATGCCTCCCTTGACAATGCCTTATCAGATCTTTTCCTGAGAGCGCAGTAAAGCTTTTATAATTGCACCCTGTGGGTACATCAACACTGCCTCAGTATGATACTACAGAGTTTCATAGTGAGACTCACTATATCTGCTCTACTCATGCTACCTCCTGAAATGGAAATAGTATACTATAGCATTGGATATGTGCTAGTAAGCACTTCTGGCATGTATCCAGTGCCACAAGGGCTGGCCACTGTATTGATGTGGGAAATAAGGTATGTGGAGCAAGTGCAGCATATTTCAGTGGGATGCTCCATAGTGCCACAATGGGTTAACATAGATCTCTGCGGCCCTGATCTGAGCTTCACTTTGTTCTCTCCCCTGTTCTCAGGGGCCCAGGTGATGGGCCTCTCCTTAGATCTTTTCCAGTTTAGTTGGGATCACCAGCATCTGAAACTCCTTTTCTCATCAGAGAGAGATTCTTACAGAGAGGTACTTTTATCTTCTCCCTTGACATCCCTCATAAGTGCATGTGTCAAGTGACAAGCTTCTGTTCCTTCTGTCTCTGGAAGAAACCACTGTTGGGCCCTAAGACTGAATTATGGAATTATATCTCATTTCCAACTACGTGTACATGACAGGCTTAGCTGCAACTGATAGCTAGAAGATACTCCTTTGGAAGTGCTATGTATCTCTACGTGCCTCCGTCACAGCTTAGGTCACTGGGCTGCCTCAGACACTTAATTCAGAGCTCCTTCCTTAATTCTAAAGCCCTACTGCTTGCTTGCTTTCTATTTCTTTATTTTCCTGAGAAGCTGTTGCACCTTTTCCTCTCTTTTTCCCTAGAAAAAAAAGACCTGTCACTTGTACCAACAAACAGGTAGGAATTTTCTAGCAAACAGCTCACCATTATTTTCTTCAGGATCTTATAACATCTCTTTCCCATTTATCTTGTTTGCTGTTCCTCCAACAGCTTGTTCTGCAATTTAACTCCATAGTGGCTGCATCTACATGAGTAGTGGACTGCACAGTTTTTCAGGCGAGTACTAAATGATTGCCCAGTTACCAGCGGTACTGCCCAGTGCCACCATTTTTGACAGATGCTATTGTGCAGCAGCAGTGAGCTACTGTGCCATAGCTCAGTACTACTGCACAGTTTTGTTGCCACATGGTTAGTACCTGGCAATGCTACTGCATGGTAGCAACGAGCTACGGCATAATAACTTTGAGGCCCCAGAGCCTGAAAAAGGGACAGATGGTCCCCACAGTCTGCGTGGAGCCTGGAACCATGGGCTCCATCTGGGCGGCTGTCTCTGAGGTGCCAGAGGGTGGGGGGCACACAGCCTGAGGGGACCCTCTGGGTGCGGCGCATGTCCATCCATGTCATGCCGCTGGTAGGCTGGCTACGGCTGGGACTGTCTACCTTGTGGGGCTCACAGGCCGGGCCTCAGCCCTCCCATGTGTCCTTCTGTGCAAACTCCATGCTAACTCATGTGCCGGCAGACAAGCGTGCCTGTTTACGCAGCCTGTTCGCGTGGCTCCAGTCGCATGGCTCCCTGGGGGGCTGGGTGAAGTAGGGGCCTGGGCAGGGTAAGACCCAGCCCGGCTCCACTCAGCCGCCTCCTTCCACTCACTAAGGGGTTAACCCCCTCCTACCATGGGCCCTGCTTACCTCTGGCTGTGCTGGGGATTGGTGGGGGGCTCCACAGCTGCAAGGGGGGGCCCTTCCTGGGATTTGGGGGGCCCTGCTCTACTGAAGGGGGAATGGTGCGTATCTCCCCTATCTCTCTCTCTCCTTGCGGGGCTGGGCCAAGTAGGGGCCTGGGCAGGGCGAGACCCAGCCCGGCTCCACTCAGCCGCCTCCTCCCACTCACTAAGGGGTTAACCCCCTCCCACCATGGGCCCCGCTTACCTCCAGCTGTGCTGGGGGCTGGCGGGAGGCTCCACGGCTCCTGGGGGCTCTCTTGGGGGCTTTGGGGGAGTGGGGGTGCAGTGGGTTTGAGCCTGCGTGTCTCTTGCCACCTCCTGTTGTGGGGTCTGCTCCCTTTTGGGGTCTCTGGCGCGCCAGCTGGAGGAGCTCCAGGCCACAGTCCAGAGACTCTGTGCTATGAGGGACTGTGAGCAGGAGATAGACTCCTACTGCCAGGCCCTTCTCCCCTGGGAGCTGGAGGGTAGACCACCATCTCCCTCCAGGACAAAGCAGGACTCCGGGGACCTCCCACTCTGTCCAGTCAGGGGCATGGACCAAGGTGGTCAAGGGCCCTAAGGCCCACCGCACCAAGGCCCCTGCCCTGCCGGAGCTTAGCAACAGGTACACACCTCTTGCTGCTCCAGCAGAGCCTGCTGAGTTGCCAGCTTCCACAGGCAACACAGGCTCAACTGCAGCTACCGCCCCCGCTCTCCCCAAGACAAAACGTAAGGTGTTTGTTGTGGGAGACTCCATCCTAAGGGGGACTGAGAGGGTAATCTGTTGCCCTGATGCCTTAGCCCGGGATAGCCTGCTGCTTTTCGGGGGCCCTCATCTGGGACATTGTGGAGAGGATCTCTAAGCTCCTCCAGCCCACAGACCACTATCCCATGCTCCTTATTCATGTGGGCACCAGTGACATGGCTTGGAGCACTCCCAGCTGGGTCATGAGGCACTATAGGGATTTGGGAGCAGGGCTAAAGGGTCTGGGGGCACAGGTGGTGTTCTCATCGATCCTCCCAGTCTCAGGGTATGGGCTGAGGAGGGAGAGGAGGATCCATGTAGTAAACCAAAGACTGTGGTGCTGGTGTCATAGGGAAGGCTTTGGCTTCCATGACCACAGCCTGCTCCTTGGTGAGAGAGGCAGCGAGCTGCTGGGAAGAGATGGCCTTCACCTCTCTCCTTTGGGGAGGAGGCTCTTTTTAGCC
This sequence comes from Crocodylus porosus, assembly GCF_001723895.1. Taxonomy (NCBI): domain Eukaryota; kingdom Metazoa; phylum Chordata; order Crocodylia; family Crocodylidae; genus Crocodylus; species Crocodylus porosus. The sequence goes on along the minus strand of NW_017728931.1, from coordinate 69,784,087 downwards.
AGACTGGCTGACCTGCTCCACCAGGCTTTAAACTAAGCCCACTGGGGGATGGGGGGACTACTGCCATTGCTGGCCCGCTGAGCAACCCTTGCAAAGCCAGCAGGCTAAAGCACTTAAGGGAGCCCACCCCTGCCCCAGCCCTGTTACAATCTGTGGGCAAGGCAAGAGCCCCCAAGGGGACACTTGCCTGCCTGTATACAAATGCCAGAAGCTTGGGAAATAAGCAGGAGCAGCTTGTCCTCCTGCTTAATGCAAATAATTATAACATCATAGGGATAATGGAGCCCTGGTGGGACTCCACCCATGACTGGACCATAGATATAGATGGCTATACCCTGTACAGGAGGGATTGTGTAGATAAAAGGGGCAGGGGTGTGGCTCTCTATGTTAAGAAAAGCTACACGTCCCTGCAAGCTGATGTTGGCAAACAGGGTGGATGACTGGAGACCCTCTGGGTTAAAATCCATAGGGAACATGGCACAGGGGACACAATGGTGGGAGTCTACTACAGACCTTGCACCCAAAGTCAAGACCTTGACCAGGAGTTCACCTGGGAACTGGCTGAGGCTGTATGCTCTAGGACCATGGTTGTCATGGGTGATTCAATTGGATCACTCAGCAAAATCTGAGCGGTCGCAAAGCCTTCCTCTTGTGTGTGGATGACCTCTATCTGACTTAAGAAGTCTATGGGCCAATGAGAGGTAAAGTGCTGCTCAACCTGGTACTGGCTACTAGGGATTACCGAATCAGCGACCTAGTGATGGATGTGAAGCTGGGTGACAGCGACCACGAGCTGATCACCTTCAGCATCTGCCATAAAGCTGGCAAGTCAGTCAGCAACATGGAAATCCTTGACTTCAGGAAATCTGACTTTGACAAGCTCAGGAGGCTTGTCAGTGAGGCCCTAAGGGACCACAACCCCAGGGAGAGGGGAGTTCAAGAAGCATGGTTGCTCCTCAAGGGAGCGATCCTCAATGCACGAGCTAAGTCTATTCCATCTCGGAGGACAGGCAGAAAGAGGGCACAGCAGCCCCTCTGGCTCTCCAGGGATCTAGCAGACATCCTCAGGCTAAAAAGAAAGGCCTACAAAGGATGGAGGATGGGATTCACCTTCAAGGAGGATTATTGTGCACTGGTCCAGTCCTGCAGGGAGCAAACCAGGAAAGCCAAGGCTGCAACTGAACTCTAACTAGCTTCGAGCATCAAAGACAATAAAAAGTCCTTTTTCAGATATGTGGGGAGCTGGAGGAAAATCAAGGGCAACATTGGACCCCTGCTGAACCACATGGGGCAACTGACGCCCAGGAAAAAGCCAACCTATTAAATGGGTACTTTGCATCAGTCTTTCATCAGTCCCATGGAACACCCATGCTCGCTACGGGACAGGGAGGTCCGGGTGCGGGAGAACCCCTGCCCTCCATTAATGCTGACCTCATGAAGGAACACCTTGAGAAGCTGGATACCTTCAAGTCAGCCGGCCCTGACAATCTACACCCCAGGGTACTCAAGGAGCTGACGAGCATCATAGCCTAGCCTCTGGCATGGATCTTTGAAAACTCCTGGTTTTGGAGAAATCTGGATTAATTCACAGTAAAACTTGTAGGGCTATGGGGTGTATTCTGTACCTTTTTCTTTCTTTCACTTTTATTTTTAAGCTACTACTAAAGCAGACCAACCTCCCCCACATTCCTCCCCAGAGGAAATAAGAGCAGTTCATCCAGTTTTATAAAGGAACTTTGTGGACCTTATGGTAATAGAGTTAAAAAAGATTTAATTTCCCTAAGTCTTGTTTACAGAATACTAGTTTCTTACCTATTCCTCCTTGCAGTTTAGTACGAATGCTAAATATAGTAAATATATTAAATGAACCTCACTTAATTTAAATCCAGTCCCTGAAGCTCTGCTAACTGCTTTCTTTTCGTTATTTTCTGTTTTGTATCTTGGTAAAGAATATTTTTCCATACAGTATCTTGAGTTCACTTCCTTATGTGTGTCTGCCTGAAGTAATCCTTCTCCTATATTCTTTAATTGGTATATGGTGTGAACTGAATCTAACCCAAAGCTTCCAATCTAACCTGAAGCCTTTTCATAGCCATTTTTTTCTTTCTTTGGCTACAATTGCCATGATACCACTATTTTGTCCTTTGAAGGGAGCCTTTTGCTGTTGTGTCCATGACATTCTAGGTTCCCTATGGCTGAGCCTGAATACAAAGACTGTACGTGAAGGGGGTGAGTTCTCCTTACTTCCATACTTGGTTGCTGTGCTGCTGTAATATAATGGGGTTATCATCACCTTTAGAAAAGAGGCCTATTATGAAGTGTCAGTTCCAAAAACCTTGAAAACATCACAAACTGTAATGAATACAGTGCTGGCTTTCTGAGTCTGAAGCCAGCCTGAAATAATAGCTCTGGTAATTATGGACTGTCGCCACTCATCTCAATGGGCCTGTTAGGGTCCTGCCAACAGTTTCTTTTGATGGAATTAGGTCTTATAAGCCAAGTACAAATATTTGTAAGTGTGTGTGTGTGTGTGTGTGTGTGTATATGCCTCGTATGCACATATCCATATACACTGAATGTGTATACACATATCCATATACACTGAAGAATGAACAGTATACATCTGATCTGATGGAACAAAAACTTCTAGATTGACTGTCTTACTCATAATTAATTAAATAAAATGCTTGCCTTTTAATGTAGCTGAAACACCCACCAAATTGCCAGGGCTTCCATCAAAATATACTTTTAGTCACCTCACAGTTGAATTGAGTACTGTATTACAGAAGGATTCGTAGGACCTCAAGTACATTCAGATTTCACATGAGAGTAGTGAGAGAATGGCTCCCTGTGAATATTCCAGCTCCTCATCAGGATTTGCACCTTGTTTGTTTGTTTGTTTATTGATTTAGACTGAAACAAGAAAGTCATACGTGAAATATAAGGTTTATGGAATATGTCCCACAGAGCGAGAGACTTTTGAAAATTCCTCGCAGCTCTCAGTTGCATGCAATCCATGGCCACATACTATGCTCTTCACAGGAGTTCAGCAACCAGCACAGTACCACTTTGCATCTTTACAAGGGAAATTATATTTAAATATTCATTAGTTCCTAAGATTGCTGTTTCACTTGTATGTTCATTGCTTTTAACTGTAAATAATGTAATCTGCAGTCTCTCCCTCTCTCTGTCTCAGAATAATAGTAATCTAAAGCTGAATTGTTTCTTTTGTTTATGTGAAACCTTAGGGAGCTTAGTTTCCCTGGGGACATAAAAGGGGAAAGTACTGACTTATCGTGAAGGTGCTTTCTTCAGGATACAGCTGGACTCTTCTTAGCAGCAATGAGGCCTCTAATGGGACCCTTTTCAAATTTAATCAATGTAGTGATTTAAACCATATATGCTTGTACAGGCCCCATCTAATAGTTACAAAGATAAATTGGTACTATTTCACTAGGCTAAACCTAACTTTTTAAGGTCACTTTCAACTTTTGCCCTCCTGTGCACGTCTCAACTCAGTAGAGTTTCATGGAGGTAGCTAGGCTCTAGATCTGACCCTTAAATCGCTCTGACTGTCTGCAGGGTTTGATGAAAATGGTACTGCAGTTCCTATTGTTTTCTCTAGTAACATTGCTACACATAAACAAAACATTTTACAGAAAATGAATTGTGGATTTATGGCACTTATCATCTGGGAAACTTCTGTACTTATTTCTATGTTATTGTTTCTGATTGATACTGAAGAAAAGTAGTTTTTAATCTTAGTTTGCATATTGAAGAAAACAAACACAAGCTGCAGATGCATTTGTTGTAATTTCTTAAAAGGTTGCATGTTTTCATGCTGAATGTTGAGAAATTGTACCAAAATCCTGGCACAATCCCATTGTTGTGATAGAGAGCATATTTCTAAACAAACAACATATTTCTGGGATATGTATGATTTTTTAAAAATTGAATTAGACTTCTTTGTGGTTAGCCGCAGTTTTTCCAAGTAAGCAAATCACGAAAAAGTTAACTAGCATTGTGGATTTCCTCTTTGAATTCACTGACTTGTGATAGATCTCTCCCCCAACCAGAAAGACAGGCGGGCAGTCACTGTTTTGCTTAATTGTAATCATCAGATGGTAAATTGCCTAACCTGCAATCATCATTGTATATTGCCTAGAATGGATGGCAGGACGCAAAACTTCTATTAGAGGACAATAGACCAGATTCTAGTTTACCTATGTCAGCCTATCTTTGTGTTTAATCTCCACTCAGTTTTGAGTCCTTTCTTTAAAAATCTGAGTTTCTGATGGTCAAATTACTTCCATTCCCTGAACTATGTAAGAGCTCTTGCCCTGTTATAATTCTTGTATATTACTTGTCCCAGTACAAATAATAATGCCTTTGAACTATGCAACCCTGGGCGCGATGCTACCTGTGCCCTCACCTAACTAGTGGGATCCTGGGGTACCCGCTGGCTGGTGGCCCTGCTCCGCTCCCTGGGTAGTTGCTGCAGGGTCCCCGAATGGAAAGCCCCCCTTACAAGCAAAAGAACCTTGCAGAGCATTGTAAAACTAGTTACAGAATTAAATTATTTACAAGATAACATATAACTAATACAATAAAAAAAATAACGTTACACAACATAACCCGGCAATGGTGGCTTAAGGGTTAATGCTTCCCTGATATACCTTATACCAGGGGAAGGCTTACAAATTAGCCATGACAAATAATGAACCAATAAACAAATAAATTGATACACTGACTAATAAACCATCAAGAACTTATTTAAACACTTAATCTATATCTTGTATGCTCCAGGGTAACTATGAGGACCCTGTGTACACTGCCCCTTGGCTTGGTCTCTCACGGGGCAGGACTGTTTCTGGGTCCTTGGCACAGGAGCTGTGGGTGGGTCCCTGCTGGTGGTGTCCCTTGCCTGTGCTTCAGGGTCTCAGTGTAGCAGGCGGTGGCTCCTCCCCTGCGATTCCTACAAGTTGGCTTATTCCTGCCCTGACCTTTGTCCCCTGGCTCAGCAGGGAGGGGTGTCTGGAGTGCAGGTTGTAACAGTTTCCCCTTGCCCCGCACAGCCTCACAGCACCCAGTAAATGCAGCCTCTCCCTGGGCCCTGCCTGACCTGGGCTTCCGGTGGGCTGGAGTTGTTCCCTGCTTCCTCTATCCTAGTGCTCCCTCCAGCACCTTGAGCCTGCCCCTCCCCTGGGTGCCTTCTCACTCATGGAGAAAACCAGGGCAGTCCCCCCCCTGGTCCTGCATCCCCCTCCCCCTAGGAGGGTCTTCCCAGGCTCAGAGTCTCTTGACAGGCAGATCCTGGCAGGGCTTCAAGGGGGATGACAGGAAGAAAGGATACGCTGTTTCTCTGTCTGGTGCAGCCTCTCTCTGCTACCTCTGCAGGGCTCCAACAGGGGCTCTCTGAAGGATGCTTGTGGTGAGGTCCTTTTCCTGGCCTCCAGCCTGTCTCTCTTCCCCTATTGTTCTCTTTCCTCCCCAGGAAGAACTGCTCCCTGTTTTAAACAAACTCTTTCAGCCAGTCCCAGGCCAGGACTCCTCCCCAGTTTTTGCCAATGTTTCTCTCATTCAACCCCCTGCTGGGGTTACATCACTCCCCCTACTTCAAAGAGGGTGCCTCTAAAGCAGCTTCCCTTGCCCTCAGGGCAAACCATGTCCCTACTGGGACTAACTCTCTCTCTCTCTACACTCTGGCCCTCTGCAGGGCAGCCCTTCCTATCCCTTCAGGGGAATACAATTTTAATGTTGCTACAACTATTCTGAATTTTGCCACTTATAGGTCATAGTGGGCATGTCTACATGCACCCCAACTGCACAGTTGTTACTGCACAGTCCTGGCAATGCACGGGTTGTTTCCAATCCTACTGTGTAGTAGTAACAAGTAGCTCATTGCTACTGCACAGTAGTGGCGGCATCACAGTACATGCCCACTGATGCTACATCACTGTAGCTCCTTGCTACATCGCTGTAGCTTGTTGCTACGGTGACATACTATCTTATGTAGATGCATCCAGTGAGAAGAAGATTCTACTTAGTCCTGAAAACCCAGAAGTATTTGTGATTTCGCTATAAGCATTTCCATTTGCCAATGCAGCTTTGGTACCTTAGCACAAAAATATGGCTTACTGTAAAGGCATACTAATGAAAAAAGACAAAGGAGAATCTTTGTACAACAGTCTGGGCTAGAAAAGAAATCTTGCACTTCATCTAAGTACGGTGACAAGGGAAATAGAATCCCAGTAACAAAATTCCTGAAGAATGAAGGTGTTTTATTTGGACACTGCAATAAAGCTGGACAAAGGGAAGGAGGAACTGTAATTTTGAGTAGAGGGGAAAAACCTATGGCAGCCTTATCAAAGGGCAGAGGAGACTGCAGCAAGCTGTGTTCCAGGAGTGGTTGTGATGCCCCCTAGTAGCATGTAAATTTTGCCCTGCTCTGGCTCTAAGGTACCCTTCTTCTTTCCTGCCCTGTCTTGATGTAACTATTGAATGTTAGAAAGGGAGGCTGCCTAAGCATCCCAGTGCAAACCCTCAGTTCTTTTGACAGCTGGTCTAAGTCCTACTTCATGCGCAGTGGCCCTCTTGGCCTGCCCATACCCGTCAGTGTACTTGAAGAGCTATTCATGGCTTCTGACCTCCCTTGCATCCATGTCCCTGCTTCAAAAGTGTCACCAATTAATGATTTTGGTGGGCACTTGGCTCCCAATGTGCTAGCAGGCCACCTACATTCTTTTTGGGGATGCCTCAACCTTCTCAGCCTCTGCCCCTTTCTCCCTGGTTCCCTTAACTTAGACCCACTGGCTTCTGGGTTCCAGCCCTGGTCACACACTTCTCGGGCTCTGACTCCTGCCTCTCTTGGGCTTCGGCCTTGGCTCTCACCCTTCTCAGGCACTGATTTCACTCCTCTTAGGCTTTGGGCTCCTGGCCCTGCTTCTCACTCTCTTGGGCTGTAGTGACTTGTGCCCTGCCCCCAGAAGGCTTAAGCTTCACACCTCCCTGGCACCCTGGGACATCCAAACCTCCCTTACAGATGCAAGACCAATTCACTGGTAAAACTCAAATGAAAAACATAAGCACTCTGGCTTTAACTAAACCTGTAGGCCCCTGGCTCTATACCAAAAAACTCCTACTCAGTCTTGGGGCTTAGTTCACTGGTAGCCATCAGCCCTTCATTTGCCATCTCTAGGCATGGCATGCTCCAAGCAGCACGGCAGAGCTCTTCCCTCTTAAGGCTTCAGGTCCAGACCGACTGCCTTGGCTCTGGCCCTGGCTTGTATCTCTCTCAGCCCCTGCCCGTTTCCAATCAGAAAACTCCATAAGGCTGGTCTCTAATGTCTTCTAACTGGGCTTACTAACTGGACTTTATGGTAGCCTACCTCGTAGCAGTGCCTTCTCTCTCCTGAAGGGCTCCAACCTATGGTCCTACTGTCAAGCAGCTAGCACTTCAGATAGGTTTCCTATTGCTCACACCAGCATTGTCCTTTTGTTGTACTGTAGAGCAAGTAGCTCTGCAGTAATTACTCATAGTCCCTACTTCCCTGGAGCTCTCCTGCAGCTTCTTCCTCTCAGTTTTCCCCCACCTGGGGCTCTCCTTGGCTTCTTTCTCTCTTTCTCCTTTAAAGAGAGCCTGAAGCTCTCTTGTTACAGAGATCAAGAAACATCAAGAAACAATCTGGCCTCCATCTGCAATTAATATGCAGACCTCAATGCAGCACCGTACTTAGACTTCTGGCAGCTCTGGGCAAACTTTTAGTAATAGGCCCCCCTTTGCCAGAAGTAATGATAATAATAATGAAAAAATTACAATTTTTGGGCCTCGTTTCTGTCTGGCCCCTGAGCAGCTGCCCAGTTCACCCATGCCTGTGTCCGGGCCTCCCTCAACACCATATTGGAAAGTTCCCTACCAGTGCCTGTGAATGGCCATGGAAGGCCTTGACACTTGGAAGGAGGAACACCAGAAGTATATTGTGATAGCAAGTTTCCTGAGGCAGAAGGCACAGAGCCCCTGGAAAGCCAGGAACAAATGTTCACCCAACACAAACCCATATCAGCACACAGAAGAGGGAACCCTATGAAGAAGGTGGAAAATGAGCTCAGGTGCATTTTATAACTCACCCTGCTTTCTGAGTTTGGTTTTTTTCCCTCTTCACTTTGTTCGCAGACCCTCAAATTCTTCCCTCCTTCTCTCAAAATAGAGAGGAAATGTTCAGCAGGAAACACAAATGTTGCCTTTAGAAGAAGGTGGTTTATTTTAAGAGAGAGCACTAATATCACGGGGCAAAAAGTATTATTTTAAGTCACCCAAGAACGTGCCCAGCTCCACGTTTTTGGCAGGCAAATGATGTTTCTAGAAAAATAACAACAATGTAAACACAAATTGGAGAACTGCAAACAGAGAAAGCACTGAAGCCAGCACCTGAGCATTCACAAGAAATACAAAAGATTTTTAAAAAGTACTAGTGAGCACTCTAGTAATTTGGCTTTCAGGCCATATGATTTTGTATGAGCAAAACTAAACTTGTAATGTAAACATTAAAGATGAAGTGCTTCAGTTATCCAATCCAGGAGTCCAAGTCCAAAATAAATTACTTGCAAGTTGTGCTTATATTTACAGTAGAAATGATCTGCTGTTGGCTCAGAGTGGTTGGCTTTTGTACTGACTCAAAAAACTTGGTGACAGCAATGCTACTCATGTGGAATTTGAGACTGATCTCAATACAGGCATCTTTAGTACCTGGCACAATTCCAATGACATTTTAAAGCCAATATTCTTTGATTTTTGTCTGCCTGATATTAAAATGGGCTGCTTTGTTTGTCCCAATGTATAATAAGCTGCAGTGGCACCACCTCTTTGAAGAGGCTGGCTGTGTATGTGCTAGGGGAAACCTTGGGCAATCTTGAGTAGCTGCTTTCTCTGCATTTTTGGTGCCAGGTGAGTAATGCCTTCTGGGACCATCACTATGCGTATAAAATTTAGCAATGTTCACTTCACAGTCTATACATTTCTGATCTGGAATCTTCAACAAACAACCCATAGTTTTGTAAAGGGACTCCCACATGCACCTTATAACACCACACACCTGAAACACAGCCTAGTTAGTTGGACACATCTCTTATTTTTTATGAAGATCTTTAAAGGATACAGTTATGGAATTTAGTCCTGTCTGCTTACTCTTTAAATCCAACACTCCTGTCTTATTGTTTGTTAGTAGACTTGGGTGGCTTATACAGCTCCTCCATGCCTGCTGAAAATCTGACATTAAGAGGGAGAAAAAAGAAACAAAGAAGAGAATAAATGTTCTCTGAACTGCTTCTGTGCTCCAAGCTCATGAGACTAAGAATGGAGTAGGCACAGGTTTGAGAAGAGGAAGTACAGAGCTGTGCATAAAAAGCTGCCTGGATTCATCACATAATACTTCAGACAACAAAGTGAAATATTGCAAAGTGTTATGTACCAAAATTTCCAAAGGCCTGCATCTCAGCAGTCCTTGCATTCCTCCATAATGAAGTAACACTCCAGAAACTGCTTTGAAAAAGTGATGCAGCTACAGCAGTGAGCAACCAGGATGGGACCTGGGGCAGGAATCAGCAGTAGCCAGAGACAGTGGGACTAGGAAAAGTAGCTGGGAAGCAGTAGAAGCACTGAGGATTGTTTGCAGCTGAAGTAACTTAAAGCAGAACAGCAACCTAAGTGATAGACACCAGTCAAGATCTTCCTTCAAACGTCAGAGAAGCAGTTGCTTCAGCTGGGAATAGGTAGAAGAGACCCTGTAAACTGTGCTTTCCACTGGTGCAGGATGTCAGTCTTCCTGAAACTTGGATTACTCTAAGCCAGGACAATGAACTGTGAATGGAGAATAGGGGTAGAGGTAGTTACTTGTTTGGCTTTTACAAGGAAGAAGGGTTGACTCTAGACCAGTGCCACCTTTCTCTACTAGTAATTTATCATTCAGATTTTTTCCAACATTGTGGCTATACTGCACAGTACTAACTCTGGATGAGAGAGTTCTCAGGAACTGGCAGGACAAACCTTCACAGGCAAAATGTTTAACATATGTAGTTCTTGCATGAAACTGCATGCTAAGATATGTATAGTGCTTCTGAAACCAGAGCTCACTCTCATGTGCTAGCCCAGATACTTATACAGTACACTCTGTATGCTCTAAGTCATTCTCAGTTGTATCCATTAACATGTAGCTGAAAGATTATTAATCAAAAACATGAGAGGGTGAATGTAGAAGCATAAGCTATTAAAAAAAAACCGGAAGCCAAACTTTAAGCTAAAGTCGCGTGTAAAAATTGAAATCAGGTTGATTTAGTTATTTTGATACAGGTGAAAATGTTATCATAGGATTCATCTTAGAGCTGTTTAAGTGCCAAAGCCCATATTATAATCACTGGGTGGGATTTTTAAGAGCATTAAAGTGATTTAGAAGCACAAGTTCATTTTATGTCAATCTTAGCTTAGCCACCTCTGGTCATCTCCTCTCTAAATATGACTTCAGTTGGGCTCCGTTTTTTGAACAGTTTGGCTTTAATATTTTGAGGTTTGTAAAGGTGGATTTCTCTCTCTCCAGCAGAGGGAGCACAGTCTAGCTAACAAACCCCATTAGCAGAGGGCTGTGCTAATACCAGATAGTAGGGCTGTGCAAAGCTTTGGTCCCCAATTCAATTCGGTGGAGATTCAGCCCGATTCAGTGGCTGAAACTCCAAATCCAAATTGAATCAGGAGACCCTTCAATCTCTTCAAATTGAATCAGAACCCTCTGACTCAATTCGGAGAGATTTGGAAAGATTTGGGGATTCAGATATAGACACAGATTTTAAATTATTTTTATACAAACCTCAAGATACTAAGTGGCTCATGAATGCTGAGATGCTGGCATGGATGGAGTGCCCCACAGGAGCACAGGGGACTCCCCAGCATGCTTGGAAGCAGAAGCACTTCTGGTCCACTTCCCAGTGTACCAGGGAGCATGCTGGGGGGCCCTCCTGAACACCCCTGGCTTGGCCACGGGTGCCTCCTGGGTCTGGGGGGCACCCAGAGTCCCCTTGTAGCTGATTGATGAACTTAGGGGACATGGGGGGACCATATTTCCAATCCACTTCTGGATTTGCTGCCAAACATGCACCCTCCCCCCAGCGCAATCCTGTGGAATGCTCCATCCACCCCAGCTTCACAGTATTCACAAGCCATGCCTGGTACCTTGAGGTATGTAGAAAAAACTTTTAAAGCTGTATCTGTGGCTGAATTTCTGATTCTCTGAATCAGCATCGAATCTTCAGATTTGGAGTCAGCTGAATTGAATCAGGGACAGTGATCCAAATCAATTAATCGAATCACTGTTTTCAGTTCAGGCTGAATCTGAATCTGAATCGAATATGGCCCGCTTCGTACACCCCTACCAGATAGGGATATATAGTAGTGACTGCTGTATGGAATAGATATAATATCATAAGAAATGTGATACTTTGTCAGGCCACCGGTCCAACTTACTTAGAATCTAATCTTTTACAGTGGCAAGGAGTGAATGCCAAGGTTTTTCATAGATTTCATAGACATTAGGGCTGGAAGGGACCTTGGAAAATCATCAAGTCCAGCCCCAGCCCAAAAGTCAGGAAGTCAGTTGGGTCACAGGATCCCAGCAAGACAGACATCTCCCTTGAAGGCATTCAAGGTAGGTGCTTGAACTACCTCTGGCAGCAGTCTATTCCAGACCTTGGGGGCT
>NW_017728931.1:69760783-69772246 GCF_001723895.1 Crocodylus porosus | reverse complement strand
CATCCCTGATAAACTTATAGGTGGCCATCAGATCGCCCCTGAGCCTGCGCTTTTCCAGGCTAAAGAGCCCCATTGCTCTCAGTGTCTCATCATAAGGTCTGTTTTCCTGACCTCTGATCATACACGTGGCTCTTCTCTGGACTCTCTCAAGCTTCTCCATGTCCTTTTTGAAATGTGGAGCCCCAGAACTGGATGTAGTATTCCAGCTGCAGCCTCACCAGGGCCAAGTACAGTGGGAGGATGATGTCCTGGGATTTGCTCAGTGAAGAACATTTAAACAGGACATATCTAGAATGATCCATCTCCTGCTCCTCTTCACCCATAGCTTCCAGAATTCAGGGGAAACGGAAAGCCCACACTAGGTCTAAACTAGTTAGTTAAAAACAATCCAACAGGCAGCACAGATCTATATCAGGAGGCAAAACCCATCCTGGACACATGGGAAATGGAGGTATGTACTGCCAGCAATGGAACTAGCTATCTAGTTTAAACTAGTTCAGTTTTTAAAATAACCTCAAGTTACTGACTGCAATGTAGACCCACCCATTATATAAAAAGTTAATATGTTGAGGTATATATACACATTTGGTAAACCATGATATCCACAACATACACACACATGCACAAAACTCATCTAATACAAAATATGGACAAGGACAATACTAAATGCATTCACCAACTGAGATGCCCAGGGTATGCCAATAAAATACTTTAATTTACAGGCCAATTAAAAATAATGTAAATAATATGCTTACCAACATATTTTAAATTTATAGCATCCAGAGGTATTATGAAAAAGGTAGGGGCAAAGGTTATTGTCGTGGAAAAATCTTAGTTGTGAGTGCTGCCAACACAGAAGAGTAAAAATTGACATGCGCATTTAAGTCTATGAGTGGAAAACCCCAAGGCTCACCCAGCATGTGCCCCCTGGGTGACCTGATGAACTGTCAGTCAGGTCTGACCTACTTTCCACTTGCGCGCAAGCTTACTCTCACACAGAACTCAGTCAGACGCATGCTCAGTCCACTGACTGACTGACGTAATCAGACCAGAAAATTCTGTGGAGGGAACATTTTGATTGGCCACTAAATTGGTATAAAAGGTTAGTGAGCCCCTCCCTCGGGGGGAGAGCCACTTTACTGAGGACAGAGGCTGGTTTCCAGGGACTGTCTCTCAGTTAGGCTCTGCAGCCTATCGGTCTCCTCCAGCGGGGATTCTTGCTACGTCTCTGATTGCATTTCGTTCGTACTGCATTGATCTTTCCAGATTCTTGGACTTTTGGCTTTCAACCTCGACCTCGATTCTGCGCTAACCCACCTACCACGACCACGACTTACCTGGCATCCGACTTCAGCTTCACTTACTACTCTTGGATCATCCGTTTGGCCGCTTAGAACTGGCACCACGACGTTACAGTTTTGTTGTTTGTTGATATCCCTACATGAGCTGTTGACCAGCCCTAAGACTAACCAACGGGCAGCTGCACCTAGCTCCGGCTAGAAAGCAAGGGCTCGTTGGGGAAACTTGTGGGCCAACAGACCCCTCTGTTGTTTTGTGTTATACTGTAACCGAAGCAGCTACCTGTGCCTACGCCACCAAAGTGTAAGTTAAATAAACCACCTTGTTTGGAACCATACGATTGTGTGCCACTCAGACTCCACTGCTGCTAATCCCAACCTGTTTGTCCGTTTCCCAATTGCCACCCCATTCCACCGTGACCCCTGGGACCTTCACAAAGGGGGTATCCCAACAGTTATTAAAAAAAACACATTAATGCCTCTATAAAAAGGGGGGGGGGCAGCAGTAGAGGAGTAGGGAAGGAAGAGGAGTGCTTTCCAGACATTTTTTGGTTAAAGGAAAGGCTGGTCTGAGACAGGTCCAGAGAGAGAGTTCAACAGTACAGTAGATGATAGAGAAGAAATGAGATCACCTGCCAAGCTAAGGAAAGATGGTAGGGCAGTTAAAGACAGAAAAAGAGCTCATCTATGTATCTGCCAGGGGGAGGCTCACAGGGGCTATTTCAAGCATAACCCACTTCTGCTTAAAAGCAGCAGGACCAGCTTAAGCTTTATCTACTTCTTGATAGGTGGCTAGTGTAAAGATAGCAAAGTGTTCTGTTCTTTATAGGCTATTCAATTCAGCAAATAGGCATGCCGCTGCATTTTGCACTGGCTTCAAGCTGGGCAACTAAGAAGAGATATGAAAAGTTACACATAGTAAAGAAAAAAATTATTTCAAAACCAGAAAAATGGTATTGAAAGATAGTTTGAGAAAAAGCAGGAAAAGATGATGTAAGATAAAAATACTATTATTGGATAAAGAAAGAGGTGTGAAGAACAATAGAAGGGGGGAAGCCAAGCAAAGAATGAATACCATATTCAGAGGTGGGAGACAAAACCCATGAGAGGAAAGAGGGTGACAATTCTTTAAAAAAAAAACCCCAAACCCCAAAACAACAATAACAACAAAAAACCTGATGTGGATTCCTCTAAATGGCTAAAAATAGCTCAGTTAAAACCACTGAATGAAAACTTCATTAGTGGCACACAAGGCCAGGATTCTCACACATCTTGGTAGGTTACTGTGTTTGGAAAACATGTAACATGAGATAAATACAGAAGATTCATTACATATGAAATAACCTGGGGGTTACTGTGGACAATAAGCTGGATATGCTGCTGGGTGTGCTCTTGTTGTGAAGAAGGCTAATGGTATACAGAGCCTCATTAGTAGCAGTGTTGCCAGCAGATCAAGGGAAGTGATTATTCCCCTCTTTTCAGCACTGGTGAGGCCACATCTGGAGTACTGTGTTTAGTTTCGGGCCCCCGCTACCCAAGGGCAGTGGAAAAACTGGAGAGAGTCCAGTGGAGGGCAACAAAAATGGCTAGGGGGCGCAGGATTTATTTGGATAAGTGGAAGGAACTGGTCTTATTTAGTCTGAAGAAGAGAAGACTGAGGGAGGATTTAATAGCAGCTTTCAATTATATGTTTGGTTCCAATCAACTTTAAGCACAGTTGTGAAAAATAAGTTCTTTCACAAACAAGAATCCAGGTGTTTCATTAGGGGGCACCTAGACAATGAGACATGTACTGTCAAGTTACCTGGGTGTGTCGTGTTTTTAAATGGTTTGCCCAATCCCATGGAAGGAAGTCTGAGGGAGAGAGATGTGTCCAGGATGGGTTTTGCCTCCTGACATAGATCTGTGCTGCCTGTTGGATTGTTATTAGCTAACTACCATTGAGTCTGGAGAAGAGAAGACTGAGAGGGGAGTTGATAGCAGCTTTTAACTACCTGAAGGGGTGTTCAAAAAAGGATAGAGCTAAACTGTTCTCAGTTATGGCAGATAACAGAACAAGGAGCAATGGTCTCAAGTTGCAGCAAGGGAAGTTAAAACTTTCTCGCTGGAAGGGTACTAAAACACTGGAGTACAGAGAGGTTGCAGAATCTCCATCCTTGGAAGTTTTAAAGACCTAGCTAGACAAAGCCTTGGGTGGGTTGATTTAGTTGGGGATGGTCCTGCTTTGAGCAAGGGGTTGGACTAGATGGCATTCTAAGGTCTCATCCAACACTAATTTTATTTGATTCTATGATATGTTGAGACTTTAATGCATGAAGTTGTTCAAGGCTGACACACAGATTAGGTCTACTTTGGTACTGTGGGTTGATCCTAATGGTTCTACTGTTGAACATACCTGTCCATGTCTTACCTTGTGGCCACTGTATTTTGTGCTTCCCATACCTTAGAATAGAGCCCTTTTATTAATAAGTCTGCAGACTACTTTTCTCTCCCGTTGTGCTTCACCTTATTTACGGACAGTAGAGACAGAATGCAGAAGGGCTAACAGAAGTTGCAAATCATGCAGGCAGACTCCCTGTGTTTGCTGCTTACACTGCCAAGATGGGTCCTGAAGCACCACCAGTGGGCTAGGAACAGTGCTTTCAGGGCCAGGTTGGAGTAGAGGAAGTAGCCAAAGTTAGGGGTTTTCATTGTAGATGATCATTTTTTATGAGCTTGAGGTCCGCCCTACAAAGCAGTGTAGGCATTATCATCGAGGGTACTGGAGAGGCATAAACAAGTAGTCAGTGCCTTTCACTGATGATTTACGCAGAAAATACCCCTTCCCTACTGGTGAGAAATGTGGCAAGCACAAACCTGATTCAGTTACTGAAAATTATAAAGTGAAGATTATTAAAGATTTTACCTTAAGAAAGTATATACTGGACCAAACAAAAAAAACCATGCACTCTACTGCTTCAAAAGGCCTCAACATCATATTTGCAAAAAAAAAAAAAAAAATCATTGGCATAGGGGTGTCCATGGAATGAACAACTGACAGAAGTGAAGCTCATAGACAGGAAAGGGCTAAAGTATCACCAGTTTTCATTGATGTCCTGGGTATTCTGGACCCTGAAGGGGTTTCCCATCAGTACCTAGAGTCTCCTAAAAACTGCTGTTTTAAAGACATCATCCATACAACAGCAACTTTAGGTTCTGGCTGATTCCAACCTTGGGGTGAAAGATTACTAACCATAGTGGCCTATAAGATTATGATGAAAATTAATAATTATCCTACTAACAAAAGCCCTCAGGCTTTAAAATACCCTCGGAGTGTTTTTGTACTATCAGTTTGTGTTGACATATAAATGTACTCACATCCCACGAAAATAGAATCCTAATCTTTTAACATGATGATTCTGAGATGCTATACATTACTTAAAGTAATTTTAACAATATTTTAAGAACTGAACCTCTTGACTTTTTATGATGAAATTCTATGAGTACTTAAATTATTAATTGTATGTGTTTTACAAGAATAGGTAAAGCACTGGCTCCAGGGATGGGTTAAATTGTAGTCAAGGACACCTATGTACAATGAATTATTTTACTTCTTGAATTTCCATGTTATAAAGGAGTGGAGAGGGAAGAAAACCAGATTTAAAAATTAACTCACAATAAATGGACATTTCTGGCACATAGTCATTGCCTTTTTCCACTTGTGGGGTTACTCTACTTCACTGGCTGCACCTAAGCTTGGCTGCATAATATTTTTATAGTGCTTTGGAATACTATGACGAAAAGCATTATATATGTGAAACATTCATTTAATCAGATCTTTGTAAAAATAATAACAAAGGTAAAGGTAATCCCAGTTTAAAAATACCCATCAATATAAGCCTGTTAGCACATCAGTTTACTGGATTTCTTTTGAGTGAGCAGTGGCATTTATAAAGAAGCATTGGTTCCAGCACTTTCAGTAGGTGTCCAGGCTGACATTTCCATATAATGTCTCATAGGGATGATAAAAAAAGTTCTTCCATATATGGAGGTTCCATTATCTATTTTACTTTCCCCTCTTTTTGGAATCATTAGTTTGAGTGATTCACAAAATCCTAATAACACTGTAAGACAAGAGCTTACGTATTAAAATGTAGTGACCCAAGACTTTTCTGGCTGGCTAGATGACAGGAAAAATAGTTGGTTATGTGGAAAGAATTATTGCTGATTTGTATCTAGTTGTTAATTTAGATTTAATTTTGGAGAATGTCATTTGAAATGCTTAAGGCCGAACTCTGACTTGACTTGCATCCTGGGCCAACAAAGCACTTACGCATGTTGTAACAGAGAGCCTGAGGCTCTTTGTTCCTTTAAGATGAACAGGGAACACTGTGAGGGGGCACTGCATCTCAATAGGGTGCAGCAGCTGGAGGTTGCTGGGGCAGGAGGTCCTTGAGGTGGATCAGGAGATACCTGTAGGCAGCCTGTTGACTGGAAGGGGACAGGGCCCTGGGAAGATATAAGCCCAGAGCCTGAAGTGGCAAACTAGTCTCTCCCTGGCTGCCCCAGGATGAAAAGCTTCTCGCAGCAGGGCTTCTGAAATGACTGCGGTGCTGCACATGGATCCGCTCTGGGGCTAGGGCAGCTTGCTAGGATATAGCCCAGGGCTGGGAGGCTAGCTTAGCTAAGTGCTAAGGAAAAGCTTACCCTCTTAAAGGGGCAGAGGGCTGTTTCCCCTCTATGTTATAGCCCAGGGGCTTACAGTTTATGTCACAGTTTATACTGGTGGTTTGGTTTGGGACTATAGGGGTGGTTTGGGTCGATAGGGGTGGTATACAGAGATCCTAAAGTCATTTTGTACTGCATAGTCCTGGCGTGACATGGGTCATTTCCAACCCCACCACACAGCAGCAGCAGCAGTGGCAGCATGGCTCGTGCCTGCAGAGGCTATGGCAACATAGCATCTCATGTAGACGTGCCCAGTGGGCCTGGGCTAGAAGGCCTAGCTGAGAGTAAAGGGATGGAGGCTGAAGCCCCAACAAGGGAACAACGTTACAATGACACCCGCAAGGCTTTGAGTTTATGTAGGGGAGGATTGGAGCCACATAATTAGCCCTTATGGCTTTAGGTGTCCTGGGGCAGCACAGTTTTAGAGCTAGGCTCAGCAAGGGGCCTGAGGGCTAGTGAGGGTCAGCGAGGGGCCTGGGAAATAATGAGGACCAGCAGGGTACCAGGGAACCTTAGCAGGGGTTCGGGCACTGTGGCATGGAGTGGGGCAAAGTTGAGAGCCTCCAGGGGGCATCATGGCCACCTCTGAGAACCCAATATGCTACATATGTACTTAACTTGAAACATATGAGTAATTGCATTGAAATCAGAGCTGAAATTTATTTTTGAGATGTTATGTCTGGAAGAACCCTAATGAAGCCAGTTAGCATGGTGTTAAAATCAAGGCCTCCAGGTATGATCATAAGTTTTATTAGTCTTATTCTGATGAATCAGAGGAGGCACAGTTTTAGGCAGAAATTCGGAAAATAATATGCCTCTGAAACTTGCAAGGGGAGATTTTTCTCACAGCATCAGCACAATGTGTACTTCCTGTAGTACAAGGTGAGCTTTGGCACACCTTGCTCGGTTCATCTTGCTCGGTTCAAAAGTGTCTTGACATGGTGACAATTGTGTTGCTTATATCGCCTTTGCATTCCCGTACGTGGGAATCAGGTTATTCCTGGCTTTCCCGCATATAGGGGTGATATTCCTTATTGCCACACTTCCTTTAGTTTACTATAAGGAATCATAATTGCATCCCTTACTTTTTACAAACTAAATTAAGGATTGAATTGAGAGTTGTTATGAGTAACATGCTAATCAATTAATTGCTTTGCCTGTTGAGGTTTAAGAATGAGTTAATAGATTTCATAGATTTTATAGACATTAAGGCTGGAAGGGACCTTGGAAGATCAGCGAGCACAGCCCCCTTCCCCAGGGGCAGGAAGTCACCTGGGTTACAGGATTCCAGCAAGATAAAAGTCCAGTTGATCTTTAAAGGAATCCAGAATAGGTGCTGGCACCTTTGGTGGCAGTCTGTTCCAGGCCTTGGGGGCTCGGACTGTAAAGAAGTTCTTTCTTATGTCCAGCCTGAAATGGTCTTGGAGGAGTTTGTGACTGTTTGACCTTGTTATCCCATGGGGTGCTCTGATGAACAGGAATTTCCCTAGATCCTGATGCACACCCCTTATATACTTATAGACAACCACCAGGTACCCCCTGAGCCTGCACTTTTCCAGGCTAAAGAGTCCTGTAGCTCTCAGCCTCTCATCATAAGCCCTGTTTTCCTGTTCTCTGATCATGTGCATCGCTCTCCTCTGGACTCTCTCAAGCTTCTCCACATTCTTTTTAAATTGTGGAGCCCAGAATTGGATACAGTACTCCAGCTGCGGCCTCACCAAGGCCGAGTACAGCAGGAGGATGACATCCTGGGATTTACTAGCGAAGCATTAATGGATGCAAGCCAGAATTTTGCTTGCTTTGCTGGCTGCAAACATCACATTGGTGGCTCATATTCATCTTGTGGTCAATCATGACCCCCAAGTCCCTTTCAGTCGTGGTGCTAGGAAGTGTAGCGCTGCCGAGCCTATAAGCATGCTGCAGGTTTTTCTTCCCAAGGTGGAGTACCTTGCATTTTTCAGAGTTGAAGGCCATCAGGTTTTTGTCCTCACATTTTCTGAGCCTGTCAAGGTCAGCCTGGATCATTATCCTGTCCTCGGGTGTGGACACTTTACCCCAGAGTTTGGTGTCATCAGCAAATTTGGCCAGTCCACTTCTGACTCCAATGTCCACATCATTAATGAAGATGTTGAAAAGGGTAGGCCCAAGGCCGGAGCCTTGGGGGACCCCACTGGTCACAGTGCACCATAATGATTGACTTTCATCAACTACCACTCTCTGGGTCTGACCTTGTAGCCAATTCCCCAGCCAGTGGACTGTGATGTAGCCGAGGCTGCAATTGGCCAGTTTGTCTATAAGATGATCATGGGATACCAGATCAAAAGGTTTTTTAAAGTTGAGATATATGCCTTCTCCCTTGTCCAGGTGATAGGTCTCCTGGTCATAGAAGGAGATGAGATTGGTCAGGCAAGACCTACCCGCAACAAACCCATGCTGGCTATCCCTTAAGAAGTTGCCTTCAGCCAGTTTGTCAAGAATAGTCTCTTTGATGATTTTCTCCAAGATCTTCCCAGGGATGGAGGTCAGGCTGATGGGCATGTAGTTCCCCAGATCTACTTTCCTCCCTTCCTTGAAGATAGGTACCACATTGGCCTTCTTCCAATCCTTGGGCACTTTGCCTGAGCACCGTGAGTTCTCAGAGATCTGTACCAGTGGCTGAGCTATGATGCTTGCCATTTCTTTAAGTACCCTGGGGTGTAAGCTGTCTGGGCCAGCTGACTTGAAGGTGTCCAGCCTCTCAAGGTGTTCCTTCACATCGTCAACATTGATGAAGGGTAACAGTTCTCCCTTTCCCTGGCTATCCCATACCATATTAAGCAGGGCTGTCCCTTGGGGCTGGTGAAAAACTGGTGAAAAATATCCGTTAAGCAGGTTGGCTTTTCCCTGGATGTCGGTTGTCAGTTGACCCATATACTTCAGCAGGGGTCCAGTGTTACCCATGCTTTTCCTCTGGTTCCCCACATATCTAAAAAAGGACTTTTTATTGTCCTTGATATACATAGACGGATGGAGTTCAGTCGCAGCCTTGGCTTTCCTGGTTTGCTCCCTACAAGTCTGGACCAGTGCAGAGTCATCCTCCTTTGGGGTGGACTCAGCCTTTCATCCTTTATAGACATTTCTTTTTAGTCACTGGTTCCCTGCAGAGCCAAGGGGGCTGCTGTGCCCTTTTGCTGCCTTTGCTCTGAGATGGGATAGACATTATTTGTGCTTTCAGGATTGCCCCCTTGAGGAGGAACCACTCTTCCTGAACTTCCCTCCCCTTTGGGTCATGGTCCCTTAGAGCCTCATCAACAAAGCCTCCTGAACTTGTCAAAGTCAGCTTTCCTAAAGTTGAGGACTTCTGCTTTGCTTACTGACTTGTCTGCTTTATGGCAGATGATGAAGGTGATCAGCTCATGGTCACTGTTTCCCAGCTTCCCTTTGATTGTTAGATCACTGATTAATTTATCCCCCCTTGCCAGTATCACGTCAAGCAGCACTTTGCCTCTCATCAGTCCATAGGCTTCTTGAGTGAGATAGAGCTCATCCACACGCATTAGAAAGCTTTGCGACCGTTTGGATGTGGCTGAGTGCTCTTCCTATGAGATGTCAGGGTACTTGAAATCTCTCATGACAACCATGCACCGGGAGTGTGCAGCCTTAGCTAGTTCCCTGGTGAATTTCTGGTCAAGCTCTTGATCCTGGTTAGGAGGTCTGTAGTAGATCTCCTCTGTGCCTTGTTCACCACAAGAGAGAGTCTCCAATCATCCCCACTGGGTGCCAATGTCAGCTTGCAGGGATGCACAGTTTTCCTTGACATAGAGAGCTACCCCCCCACCCCTTTTGTCCACACGATCTCTCCTGTACAAGGTTTAGGTGTCTATACCTGTGGCCTGGTCATAGGTGGAGTCCCACCAGGTCTCTGTTATCCCTATGAGATCGTAATCCTTTTGGTTTAGCAAGAGGACCAGTTCCATCTGTTTGTTCCCCAGGCTCCTGGCACTGGTGTACAGGCATGTAAGTGTCCCATTGGGGGCCCTTGCCTTTCCTACAGATTGCTCTGGAGCTGGGGTAGGGGTGGGTTCCCTTGAGTGCCTTAGCCTGCTGGGTTTACAAAAATTTCCCAGTGGGCTTGCAGTGGTGGTACTCCCCCTATCCCCCAGCGTGTTCAGTTTAAAGCCCAGTTGAGCAGGTCAGCAAGTCTGGCTGAGAAAAGCCCAGCAGAATGAGGTGGAAGCCATCTATTCCCATTATGCATATTTTTCCATTCCTGTTGAATGTCAGTAATTATCCCATTAATGTTGTTTTAATGATCAATTAGTTATAACAACTATTTTATTTGGTCTAATTTAATTGCATGTTAAGTATTCTGGGATATGTTACATAAAAAGAGATACTTTATCATCAAAATTAATTGTGTACTTGTAAATTCTCTGGTGTTGGTGAAAAATAGTCTAGAGACTAGACAAAAGGTATATTTGCAAGTAAGTACTTCTATGGTAGAGTATAATATTAAAGTCAATTTACACCTGCAGTGTTTAATAATAACCAGCTGTAAGACTGGTACCTTTCTTACAGTGGTCATACCTCCTTAAGGATCCAAACTAGGTTTGTAGCCTATTTTGGGTGAGTAACACAGCATTTTTGTCAAATGCTTTTTAACTGTTATAGGGTATATTGTATATAACCACTTGGTATTGAGTTATGGGCTTTGACAATGTATATCGGGCTGTTTAAATCATTGAAGTATTATGGTTCCTTACTTGAGGAATCATAAAGGGGAGCCCTGTTAACTAGTTGACCAACTTCTGCCCTCTTTTTTCCTTTTGTTGTACAATACCTGATGCATTTAGATGTCATTCCTTGGAGCTTGATTGGTTTTGGAGCAGTCTAGGGATTGATTTGGTTGAGTCACCCAAAGCCCATAAATTCAGGGCAGTTGGCTTGGAACAGGAGGCCAAGTTCAGAGATAAAAGGCTGTCTGGAAAAAAAAAGTACAATAATTTGAGTATCCGAGGCTTCCTTGAAGATTTTTTTTTCTCCAACCATAAAAAATAAGGGGAGGCAGGAGGCCTCAGCCTTATGGTTGCTTTGACAAAGGAGAAAAAGGTTATTGAAGTTTGGGATTCTCTCACGTATTGTTGTAGCTTTGAGTGAGAATTGGGATCTTGCCAGGAGTCATGGCAAGTATGATGGGGATGGGGCAATGTTTTTGTATCATTTGCAATGTTATTTATGATTGGGAGGGCCAGTCCTGTCATTGCATTGAGACTAGTGAGACTGGAGAGAAGTGTGGAAAATTGCAGCTCTTATAGCCAGTGAAAGAAAAATCAAAAGACTTGCAGAAATAGAACCAGGCTGCTTTTTTTTTTTTTTTTTTTTTTTGAACAGTAACAACATGAATAGGCATATACATTCATAGCTGGTAGAGAAAGACTGTGACCCCAGTACTGGAATGTAAAAATTCCTGCTTGTATAT